>NC_091292.1:41249286-41464286 GCF_038502225.1 Cherax quadricarinatus
AAAGTTACAAAAGGCTTTTGCAATTTCAACATTATAAAGTTTTTTTGAAGTTGCAAAACTTAGGCCAAAACCTAGAGCAGCAGTTGTATTTTTGTCTAAAATTTCATCTGATAAGTTAATATAATTACAAAATTGTTATTAGCATGCTTTGTCCAATCACTATTTTCAATTAAAATGATTAATTTTCTTTGTAGTTTGTTTTTGAGTTCATTACAAATTCTTCTGAGTTTATTATAGCAATGATCCAACATACTGTGTTTCCATTCTGATGGAATGGCCTGATTAAAAGAGTATTTTTTGTTTCTCAATATTTTGAATGCTTCCTTCTCCTGTATTTTAGTTATTTCAGTATGTTTCTGAAGAATAATTCTTATAAAATCATCAAAAGGACGATCTCTCATGACAAGGAGTCTATTGGGTAAAAGAGACTTGGGCAGAACTTGTTCATTTAAAAAATTTTTTAACAAATTAAGTCGAATTTTTAACTTGTGGGACTTGATCAGTGCAGAAGAAAACTGGGAAACAAAAGATATGTGATTAGGAAAGCTTATCGAGAACATTCTGAAGAGTCGTGTGGTATCCATTAATGAAATAAGATCACAGTAAACAGGTGATTTCAGAATATGGAAAACAACCACTGTGAAAGAATAGAGAAATTCCAAGCGCTTTCGTGACCACTCACATTATCAAGGAACTATGAAAATAAAGCATCCAAGGAAGGTATATAAGGGGTCTGGCCAACACCTAACTATCAGATCCCACAACAGTTCAACACCTGACGCGCGCTGGCCCAACTGGACAGGTCCTTCGCACAACCCACCAACAAACTATTCTACCCAAGAAAATTTTAAAAATTATTATTTGTCCAGTGTATTATTAAATTCTTCCCAAATTCTATTAATTATAAATGGATCTAATTTATATAAACCAAAGGAAATATTCATATTATTGTCAAAACTGCTTTTTATGAAACAAGATTCAATTATATTCCTGTCGACCATGGACTTGCTTGATACTACTTTCTCAACTTTTTGAAAATCAATTGGATGGTTAAAATCTCTTACATGAATAAATAGAGCATTGGAATCTTGTCCAATTCTAATGCTATATTTATGTTATTTTAATCTTAGTTCGAGATTTTTACCAGTTTGACCGTAATAAACTTAATCGCAAATTTTACAAGGAATCTTATAGACACATCCATCAGCATTTTGGGGGGAATTCTTTATCAAAAGTTTTTTTTACTGTATCAAGATTTTTGAATACAACTTTAATATTAAAAGTCTTAAGAAGAGAAGGCATTTCAACTATGAAAACTTGGTTACATAGGGGGCAGTTGGGAATTCCAGGGAGAAGGATGAGGGATGGACATGGTCTTATTAGGGATTTTCTAGAGAGTTGTACGGGAGGGGGAATACTAGGCTTAGATTGGGAGAATGCATGTGATTGTGTAGACAGATTTTTTAGGGGTTTGTTTAGAGAAGTTGGGGTTTCGGGAGGGGTAGTGAGGTGGGTGAACACTCTGTATGCTGAGGCAGAGGTGAGGGTACAGGTCAATGGGAGGTTGGGTTAAAGTGTCCCGATGGAGAGAGGCCTGAGACAGGGATGCCCGCTATCGCAGCTACTCTTTGTGTGTGTGCAGAATCCTTTCTATGAGTCTGTTGAGCGGGTGATGGACAATCAGGAGATGGAGGGGGAGAGGTGCAAAGGGAACATCGTTGGGTATGTGGATGATACTACTGTTTTGCTACAGGGTACGGAGGAGTTAAGGAGGGTGGGTAGAGTGATTCAGATGTTTGGTATGAATACGGGGATGCGAGTTAATACGGTGAAATCAAAGTTACTAGAGGTGGGTAATTGGATAGGAGGGGGCTTGGAGATGGGGTTAGGATGGACAGTGGTTGACAGAATCAGGGTATGTGGAATATGGTATATGGCGGAGGTGCAGGCCTGCAGAAGGGTAAATTTGGAGTCTCTCACGGGTAAGGCTTTAGGTAGACTAGGAGGTTTAAGTGCGAGGGATCTAGCTTTACATCAGAGGGTGGTGATGGTAAATTCACTAGTTCATAGTAAGGTATGGGGGATGGCAGAGGTTTTTCCCTTAGAGGTACAGGATATTGTGGAAATGCAGAGGAGGGTGCTGAAGTTTGTGTGGGGATTTGGGAGGGCATGGTTAAGAAAGGAGGTAGTTATGACAGACGTTCGAAGAGGGGGTTTAGGTTTGTTGCCTTTGGGACTGAGAGTAATGGCTATATATATCAAGCGGAGGTATATAAGGGAACGGGGGTGTGAGGAGAGCTAAAGTAGGAAGAGTTATGGAGGAGGCACATAAATGGTGGAGTGGCAAGGACCTGAGGGTTTGTGAAGATATGTTGAGATTTTTATTGACAGTGCAACAGGTGGATAACATCAAAGTGAAAAGGTTGGTGAGGGTAGTGAGAGGTCAGGGAATTTTGCAAGGGGCAGCCGTGTATCCAACGTATGATTGGGGGGTTATTTGAAAGGATTTTAGTAAGCTTAGGATACCGGCTAGGGTAAGAGAATTAGTGTATCGTTTCATCATGGGGATTCTGGCCTCCAAGGAGGTGTTAAGATGTGTGGGGTTTGTTTACCTGGAGTTTACCTGGAGAGAGTTCCGGGGGTCAATGCCCCCGCGGCCCGGTCTGTGACCAGGCCTCCTGGTGGATCAGAGCCTGATCAACCAGGCTGTTGCTGCTGGCTGCACGCAAACCAACGTACAAGCCACAGCCCGGCTGGTCAGGAACCGACTTTAGGTGCTTGTCCAGTGCCAGCTTGAAGACTGCCAGGGGTCTGTTGGTAATCCCCCTTATGTATGCTGGGAGGCAGTTGAACAGTCTCGGGCCCCTGACACTTATTGTATGGTCTCTTAACGTGCTAGTGACACCCCTGCTTTTCATTGGGGGGATGTTGCATCGTCTGCCAAGTCTTTTGCTTTCGTAGTGAGTGATTTTCGTGTGCAAGTTCGGTACTAGTCCCTCTAGGATTTTCCAGGTGTACATATTCGTGTATCTCTCCCGCCTGCGTTCCAGGGAATACAGGTTCAGGAACCTCAAGTGCTCCCAGTAATTGAGGTGTTTTATCTCCGTTATGCGCGCCGTGAAGGTTCTCTGTACATTTTCTAGGTCAGCAATTTCACCTGCCTTGAAAGGTGCTGTTAGTGTGCAGCAATATTCCAGCCTAGATAGAACAAGTGACCTGAAGAGTGTCATCATGGGCTTGGCCTCCCTACTTTTGAAGGTTCTCATTATCCACCCTGTCATTTTTCTAGCAGATGTGATTGATACAATGTTATGGTCCTTGAAGGTGAGATCCTCCGACATGATCACTCCCAGGTCTTTGACGTTGGTGTTTCGCTCTATTTTGTGGCCAGAATTTGTTTTGTACTCTGATGAAGATTTAATTTCCTCGTGTTTACCATATCTGAGTAATTGAAATTTCTCATCGTTGAACTTCATATTGTTTTCTGCAGCCCACTGAAAGATTCGGTTGATGTCCGCCTGGAGCCTTGCAGTGTCTGCAATGGAAGACACTGTCATGCAGATTCGGGTGTCATCTGCAAAGGAAGACACGGTACTGTGGCTGACATCCTTGTCTATGTCGGATATGAGGATGAGGAACAAGATGGGAGCGAGTACTGTGCCTTGTGGAACAGAGCTTTTCACCGTAGCTGCCTCGGACTTTACTCTGTTGACGACTACTCTCTGTGTTCTGTTAGTGAGGAAATTATAGATCCATCGACCGACTTTTCCTGTTATTCCTTTAGCACGCATTTTGTGCGCTATTACTCCCATGGTCACACTTGTCGAAGGCTTTTGCAAAGTCTGTATATATTACATCTGCATTCTTTTTATCTTCTAGTGCATTTAGGACCTTGTCGTAGTGATCCAATAGTTGAGACAGACAGGAGCGACCTGTTCTAAACCCATGTTGCCCTGGGTTGTGTAACTGATGGGTTTCTAGATGGTGGAAGAGGCTTTTTGTCAGTTTTGTGATGTTGAAACGGCGTTTCATGTGGTCATCTTTTGTCCGTCCTTGGAGGGGGTGAGATCATGGATGGGTGGGGTTATCAGATTGTTGGGGGGGGGACGTTTACCGCTTTTAAGGGCTTTACTATTAGATGTAAGGGGAGTGCCTAGGGATGTGGGAAGGGCTATAATGTATGTCACAGTAGAGTATCTGCATATCTCATGGGGAATGAGGGAATTAAGGGGTGATATGAGGATAAAAGCGTTGGCGGCTAGATTCTATAGGACAAAGTGTAAGAATATTCTGGTTTATGGGGCGTCCTGGGAAAATAGTTTCCCAGAAGGTTATAGGAACCTCACTGTGGGTACCCTTTGTCGGGGTCCCTGAGGATGGGCAAAGGGGTGGTCTCCTTCTAGGGGGATGTAAAGGGGGGTGGGGGGTTTGCTGCTGGAGTAGTTGTGGTGTGCAAGAGGAAGGTAGTGGAAGTTTGGTCTGGATGATAAGCTACGTTCCACGGGAATGGTTTGCCTTAGTGAGACATAAGGGTAGCTTCCAAGGATTATATTTTAAACCTGATGGTTATGTTCACTGTGTAAGAAATTCTCCTTGATAGCCAGGATAACGAGCCCTTAGGATCTCGGTTTTGAGGAACCTGATTTGGAAATTTGGATTCAAGACATAAGTTATCTGAGGTACAGATAAATGCGGCCCTTATACTTCCTACTTGTCTTGTATTATGGTTAACTTCTATTGTATGATGGAGGTTCTATGAGGTACTATTTTAAGAGTATGTATAGGTCTCGGCTTTATACCATGTTTGTTAAGGGGTTTATACCAAAAAAATTTTTGTTGACAAGGGTTTCGGTTTATATACATATGTGGGACGTATAAAATTATGAGTAGGGTTGATCTCAAACCCCTTTGATGTGAGTGGCATATAAGTATTTACTGAATACTTTGCTATAAGAGCATGCGATTTGGTTTGTTACATGTATGAACTTATGTACTTGAAGGATTTAACATAATTATGATATAATAATACTGTTTTTCCATGGGTTTTGTGCATAAAGAATCATTCATTCCTTCCGATGTACTATTGGTTATGCGATAACGTAACACAAATTTAACCAATACACTGTACCCTGTACTAGAGGGTAGGTCCGATTTATGTTTTTATAATGTTTATGGTAGCTCTTGTTAGAGGCATTTTATTTTAATGGCATGATTTGTGTATTATATATTCGTGTGAGACAAATGTAGCTATGGCTATAATCATGTTTTACTACAGTAACTATAGTGGCCTTGTGATGTGCAATTTTGTTGTTTTGTTTTTGTTGTAATAGTTATGACAAGGTACTCAAAATATACGGTAAAACCATGTTAAGATTCCCTTTGTTATATTATATGATAGGAAAATTTTTATTTCCTTCATTAATGAGTACTTATCAATGATTTAGTGGGTTTTGTCTTTTGTGTGTACTGTTTGTTATAGCAGGCTGTTGGTATAATATTTGCCATCTTCAGGAATAACCTGGTACTAGTAGAGGAAACTATTATGTTTTTGTATTTTTTTGTTTTTACTATTGTTATACATCCTTTGTAATTCTGTAAGGTCTTTTAAATAAAAATATATAAAAAAAAAATTAACCACACACAACCCCGTGTGGGCTTCCAACACCTCCCCCTTTATCCCCCTCCTATTCTAAATCAAACAGGTTTACCACAGCAACCTGCATTAATCTTACAGACATGTTGACATATATACATTAATATTACAGTTGTTATGCTAGTCCACAAAGTGTATTACACGACCACACGACTGCTTGAACAGTGTACTAACAACAGCCATGGTTTAGGTATATAACACAACAATCATTACATTGCCACAACATGAAATACATTTAGCACACATAAGTAATTCACTACAGGTAACGACATCTATTCCTAAAAATTCTCCCCAGCACAAATAATGTTTGAAGCCTCACCCCTCCTCCTTGCGTTTCTCACCCAAACCTATTCTCAACCAAACATATAAATTATACAGTAAACAAAATTAATACAACATCTTATCACATTGATACAGTACATGTATATACACAGCCCATTTCACAACATTCCCAAGTAATAACTAGGATACTAAATTGAATGTTGGGGCACCCTCTTATTACAAAGGGTCCGTACATGTGCATACAAGATACCTCATAACAGCAGGTCCCTCACTACTAACACCACCAGTGTTTTTATATTGTGTATGCATAGGTATAATATACATACCCAATACTTGACATAGAACATAAGGACGCTCCTCAAACCTCCACCATACAGACCCCACCCCATAATATTATACAACATAATAGTCCAAGATTCATACACAGCAGCGGCATACGCCACCCTCAACCACACCAGCGTACCTTTGGCGCACACAGGCGCAGGCAGCAACACCTCTAAACAGGACCTAACACTCCTCATACTCCACAATTTGCAGACACATCTGAACAGCACATATCAAGCCACTTTCATCCTAACACTGGGCACATGTCCCACCCTCAAGGCGTATGCTAACTGACGCCATTAACCGGCGCTGCCATCAAGCACCAGACCTTGCCACACCTTCCACGATGATTCCCGCCCCTATCTAAACCCCTCTCGCACCTGGCTAAGGTTTCCTCCCTCGCTGCCCCATTAATACTTTTGCATGCCTACCTGGGCCCTGAGGACCACGTTTGCCATGCTCTCCACGCACGACACCCGTCCCACCAGGCACCACCTGCTGTCGCTGCTCACCTCCACTAGCACACCGTCCCCCGTCTACCCATGCTTTCTTCCCTGTACGTTGAGCCGGCGTCAGAACGTCGTCAGAGTCCGACATTGCTGCCGCCCTCTTCCTCGTCCCAGCGTCCTCCTCCATGTTTGTGACCGGATTGTCCACACGATGAACCTCCACCACCACCTTCGTCGATGCCTTCTGACCAGGGTCATCACGTCCCCGCCAGCCTCACCAGCACCAACAACCGCCTCCTGCTGCTCGACCGCCATGGACACGAGCTCTGGACTGGCCGACGGCACAGCAGGGGAGACATTCGTAGACGGGAACATGGTGTACAAAACCGACGCTATTGTCGCATCCAAGTCCTCCACTTCTACCGTCACCTGGTCCTTCCCTAAAGCCTGCTGTACCACCGGCGATGCAGGCAACTCGGGAGACGACAGCTCCAGATCATATTCTCTGCTCGTCTGTTGGTGTGAGCAGATGTGCGCCTGCTGCCCTCTCTCGGCGATTGGAAGACTTCCTGTTTTGTCCAATATGGCGTAAAGTGTAAGGAGGAGGATAAATACTGTAGGCATCCAGCTGGTTCACCGGGCGATTTCGCCGCAAGCTGCTCCTGTGCTGTTGCCATTAATCATCTGGGATACGTATGGTATACAGGATGATGAATTGTATGGTGTAGCACTTAATGGCACATACAGGGTGTTTGTTAAGTTGTTGAACATCGGCGTCTATGAGAGGCTGGTAGAGAAATACCAGGATGTGCGAGTGGACGTCAATTCTACGGTGAGTGTCCGCCTTCATGACATCTCCAGGCATTATACATGAGTTAGAGTGCGAAATGTACCGTTTGAGGCTGATGAAACGGACATACGCAATGTTTTCAAGGACTACGGGACCGTTCACCTGGCACAGCCCGGCATACGTGGGATTCCCAGAGGGTACGTTTTCACTGAAAATGACGATACGGCACCCATACCGTCATATGTTATATTGGAGGCCTTCAGGACTCAGATCTTGGTGTCCTATGCTGGGCAACGCAGGACATGCAGGCGTTATGGTGGTTTAGATCACATTGCTGCATATTGTGAACAACAGACTCGACTTCATGGTTTAGAATGCACTGCTGCAGGGGAATCTGGGCAAGTTTGATGTGCTCTGGAGCTACAGGAAGGACGTGGGCCTGGTCGTCTGTGGAGTGAGGAGGTGGAGCGAGCAGAGGCAGTGGCGGGTACAGACCTGACGGTCCCTGTGGCTGGGGGCCCTGTGGGACCCATTTTGCCTGATGGTGGGGGACGGCATGGTTCGGCGGAGGAAGCCATCGACGAGGTCCTAGAGATGGTGCTCACCTCGCTGTTTCCCCAGTCCGATGGGGAGGGCGAGTCGGCGACGAGGGCTGGTGTGAGGAATGCTCCAGACCTATGTGGACAGCAAAATGAGCCCATCGACTTGGTGGTGTCTCACGGGGCAATGTGCCCAGATGGTGGGAAGGTTGGACATGTGGTGGAGGTGGAGGTTCACCATAAGGTATCACAGGAGGTGAAGATGGAAACATGTGGAGTCACGTGCAAGCGTAAGGCTGTGACATCGGATTCAGATGATGTCCTGATTCCAGCACAGAGGACCGGCAAGGTAGTGGTGGTGGAGGAGGATTGTGGTGGTCCCTTGGGGACTTTGGACCTGGAGCTGGACCGGGGAGAGGTTAAAGCTGCCAGTAGAGACATGCATGGAGGTCTGAAAGGACATGGTGGCGTTGTGAGGAAGGTGTCAAAGCACAGGGAGAAGAAACCACTGCTGGCCTAAGATGTATGACAGTTAACATTAATGGTTTGTGTCAGGATGTGAAGCGTGCATGGTTTGCAAGTTTCTTGTGCCGGCATAGAGTGGATGTTGTATTTGTGCAAGAGCACAATATCAAGGTGGGGCGTGTATTGGAGGTGAATGGTTATAGGGCTTTTGTGATGCAGATGGGACGCTTGAAGGGAGGGGTGGGAGTCCTACTCCGGGAGGCGAGCCCACTTGTGGTTAGTAGAAGTGAAGGGGGGGGTGAGGGGCGTATTATCAGAGTGGATGGATGGTGGATGGGCGAGCGAGTGGCGTTAGTGTGTGTGTACGCACCCGCGGAGAGTGATGCATGTCTGAAAGCGAATTTTGCGAGGGATGAGCTCGTTTATTATTTCCGTTCTTTACCACCTGTTGCTATTGTGGGAGGGGATTGGAATTGTGTTATTCACAGGGCAGACGTTGAGCCGCGTGGGGCAGGGCATTTTTCAACTATCCTAGATGATCTTCTGAGAGATATGTGTCTATGTGACGTATTTGGGGGTGGGACTTGGGAGGTGGAGCACACTTTTGTTAGACATGGATATGTGGCGAGGCTAGATCGAGTGTACATCACAAAACGGGTAAGAGTGGAGTCCTTGCGTACGGTGGAGGTGGAATATTCTGATCATAGGGCGGTTGTGGTAGACATGGGGTGGGATGGGCTGGCCAGGAGGTGTAAGAGTTATTGGAAACTAAATACGAGGATCCTGGGTGATGAGGAGGGGCAGGGAGGATTTGAGACGTTGTGGGCAGAGCTCAGTGAGGAAAGGCGGGGCATAGAGGATTTACTGGGGTGGTGGGACGGGGTGGCTAAGGCACGAATATGTAAGTTTTATGTGATGGAGGGGAAACGCATAATGCAACAATCATATGGGCTCCTTCAGTACCTAGAGGGTAGGTTAAAGGATTGCTATGGGAGAGGTGGGCATGGGGGAGTATATCCTGTGGAGGAGATAGAAACGTTGAAGGGAAGGATTCGTGAGCTGCAAAATGAATGGTTTAATGCGGTGCGTGTGCAGGAGGGGTTGAGGTGGTGTTATGGGGCGATCGACTGTCGGCATGTTTTACGGGGTCAGCAGCAACGTCGGACGGCCACTGAGGTTGGTAGGTTAGTCGTACACTCTGAAGTGGGGGCAAGTGTTGCAGACGACTGAGGGGATGAGTGGTTATGCGGATGTATGGTATGAGCAGTATTTGGGAAGTAGTGCAGTGAGAGGTGCAGCATTGCATAGCATCTGCGAGCTAGTGCCATGTTGATTGGGGCGTAGTGATCGAGTAGTGCTGGGTTGGGAGATAGATGAGGGCGAGGTTTGGCGGGCATTAGTGAGTATGTGTACGGGAAAGGCTCCGGGGATTGATGGATTACCCTGTGAATTTTACCTGCAGAATTGGAAGTTAATGCGTGGATTCCTGGTGGAGTTAATGAATATCATGAAGGAGAAGGGGGTGTTGGGGGAGTTGCAAGCCACAGCAGTGGTTGTTCTGGTCCCAAAGGGAGAGGTCCAGAATACCCTTAAGGATTATTGGGCTATATCTTTACTTTGTGTGGATTATAAATTGTTTGCCAAAATACTGGGAAATCGTCTGAAATGTGTCGTGGGGCGTGTCGTATCTGGAGGACAATATGGGTTGCCTGGCAGATCTATGGTCGAGGGCCACTGACGCCTTAATGGGGCAAGGAATTACAAGATTCTTAAAGCAGGTTTATATGGGGTTCTGGGTGTGATTGGCTGAGGAGGGAGGTGGTAATGCTGCCGGTACATCAGGGGTGGTTAGGGTTATTGGATCTATGGCGTTGGGTAAAATGTGTTTACTTACGAAGGGAGTGTGTACGAGTCGGGTGTGGTGGAGTTACAGCTTCTGTATGAGGGAGTGCAGAGGTGGTATGTGGGTGCAGAGTTGAGGGAATGTGAGGACGTGCTGCGTACCCTCATGGTCCTACGGAAGCCTGGCAAGATCTGCATAGGGGTTTTGGCGAGAGTAATTGGGAGCCGGGTGGTGGTGCCTGTGGAGGGAATATACCCCATGTATGGATGGGGAGATATTTGGTGTCGTTTTCGTAGTTTGAAGCTCAGACCTCGGGTGCAGAAGGTTATGTTTCGTTTCCTGCATGGCATTTTGCCATCAGGAGTGGTCCTGCGGGCGAGGCGAATAGTAGAGAGTGAGTGTGGAGTGTGTGGTGGAGAGGATACGGCATATCATGCAGTGTATTTTTGCAAATGTTTGGGAAATGTTAGGGATTGGATGAGTAGGATAGTGAGGCTAGTGGGAGGGGGGGCATACCAGTGCTGAGACCGCTCGTTTTGGATGTGGGAGGGGTGCCAGAGAGTACACAACGAGCATTGGCATATTTAATGGTAGATTTTGTGTACGTGTCATGGGGTATGCGTGGGAATAGGGATTGGGTTGCGAGGAAACGGGTAATGGCAGCTACTTTTTATAGGACAGTTTACAGGAATAGGGAAATATATGGATCGCGGTGGGAGGGAGCCTTCCCCGCTGGTTATCGTGGTTTAACTATTGGGATCTTACTAGCTTTCTAGTGGGGGGGATGGGGTTGTCATGGCTGGGGCAAGGATTGAGAATGTCATCCGGGGTTTCAATGGGCTCGCCGTCGGGAGTGTGTGTGTGAGTGTGTGTGTGAGTGTGTGTGTGTGTGTGTGTGTGTGTGTGTGTGTGTGTGTGTGTGTGTGTGTGTGTGTGTGTGTGTGTGTGTGTGTGTGTGTGTGTGCGCGCTGTGGGTGTATGGCTTAGATGTAAACGAGGGAAGGTTCAATGTGGTTAGTAAGTTTTAGGATGTACGTGTGATGACAGCTGGATTAAGCGTGTGATGCAGTTTCGTAGTGGGGATTTTAGGTTTATACTTTTGCGTACGTGTCCCACGGGATGACTGCATTACTCTCTGTGTATATAACGCCTTGCTATGCTTGGTCACTTACCATCACACCTATGTAAGAGGGTTGAGGTATATATTTTTTTTAGAGGTATTGTACGCATGTATGCTGTAAGAATGCTTGGGTGTGATTGTGATACAGTTGCGATGTAACAGGCTTATATGCTCATGTAAAGCTAGGAGAATGAGTGACAGGGTAATGTATACTGACGAGAGGCAGTGGGTGGTTGCCCAAATGAGGGGGAAGAGGGGGGGGGGGTAAGGAGTGTTGAAGTGACTGACTTTGCAACTTGGTAGTGTTTCTTGTATACACCTTTGTTTTGTACAATGACCTTTGTGCAGTGAATAGGTTGTGATAGGGTAGTTTATTTACGTGTTTGCATTAGGTTACAGAAGCCTGTGCTGTGAGATTGAATTTTGTTGATAGCATATTTAATCTTACATGATATATCAATTGTATGTGTACAACGACATGTTATTTCAGAAATTGGCCAGTGTGTTTGGCGGAGGTGTGTGTAGCTCCGGCGGATACAGATACTTCTGTATGATTTAACCGCAGGATAGGGGTAGTTATTAGGAATGTTTTTCTTGTTACATTAATATATGTGTGTGATGTCTTCTTTACTTAACTCTACACGAGTACTGTTGTTTTGGTCCGCTGCACGTCACACTTATGCTGAAGTGAGATGTGACAATGTTAAGTATTTTTCTTATATATATATATATATATATACTGACAGGTTGCTTGAGTGGTGTGTAGTGTGCTTGTAAATTTTATCGTTTTTCTGTATCGGGTTTCTTCTCCTGTGTACAACAACGTATGTGTGATATTTTCTTTATGTACTTATTGTTCTCAGTATGTCTATTCTATACATATGTATTATGTTTGTCTGTACAAGATATGCTCTCAATAAAATATATATATAAAAAAAAAAGCTCCAGGTCCGACACCACCACTGGCTCCTCAGTCTCCTCACTCCAAAGTCGACCACGCCCACCATCTCCCTGTCGTCCATGTATGGGAGTCTCCTGCCCATCATTATTTTTTTTATATTTTATTTAAAAACTTTACAGCTTAATATTAAATAAAAAGATATAAAATTGGTACAGTAGGATCCTCAATCCTACACAACATACACTGACAAATTATAACAACACATTGTAATTGACATAAAAGAGGTTACCCATACACTCATAAATTTTTCTATATAACATACTACTACAATATAAACAATATAAACTATATAAACCTTTTAGATTTATATAGTTAACATAATATGACTGACATATGACAAAGGCTCACAACCTTCACAGTAGACAATCAGAGGAATGACCTACATCATAATCTCATTAAAACAAGTACATGCTCTTCCCAAAATTAACCCCCTATACCAGTGGTTCCCAAACTTTTTCAGCTTGTTACCCAATTTAACATGCCACATAAAGCATGTTACCCCTTTCACAAAATGTTGTTATTATTGATATATATGGCTAAACGTGAACGTATACACTCTCGCATACTCTGCTAATCCTAGCAAAACCATTGAAAACGTAAGAACCACACATACATTATATATAAAATTAATAATAGCTACAAATTCACAGTAACAGTGGGTAAATACTAACCATATACTGCACAGGGCAGTACACATACATACCAGCTTATGTCTACCTCGGCTGATGCTCACAGATAAACTGACAGTGTGAAATAGAGGCAGCCTCAGGAAGTGAGTGATGCGTACTGGACAGGTCGATCTGGGCTACTGAGTGACTTTTGTCCTGAAGCATACTTGTCAAAATACTTTTGGGTTTCCACACACTTAGCTATATATTTCTTCTTTTCTAATACTGTATATTAGTTTTTGATGTTTATTGTTATTTGGTTTAACTTTATTACTTACTTATAATAGGTTTACTTTACAACTTTATATACTAAGACAAAGTTAACAATAATCCTCATACCGGGTACCGCATTGTTTTCTTGATTTTCAGAATTCATAACTTTTTTTCTGTCACCCCTCCATTACCCCCCAAAAATGGTTAAATTACCCCCAGGGGGTAATTTACCTCCAGTTTGGGAACCACTGCCCTATACAATAAAAATTACCTAAAAACATACATACGTGCCTCACTACAATCCCTCTTTAATCATTGAAAAAAAATGAAAATCTTAAGCCTCCACTTATACTAAATAAATATTAATACACCCTCTTCCACCAGCTGAGCACATTATATAAAGTAAAGAGACTAAACCATACTTTCCCCATTACAAAATTTTAATGAGTCTACAAATTTGTGGAAGTCATTAGCCTTCCAGCCCTCATCAACTGGAGGAGCACATTATATAATGCTAAAATAAAGTCAGTACACTCGCTAATCTCCAACACTAAACACAAACAACAAAACAATTTAAAAACCTCTAATTGCGATACGAATATCGCACATGAAATTTGCCCAATAAAGGCTATAAACGTACAATCTACATAGACCCAAAAGCTCCTGCAAGGTCTTACACCTATAATCTTAACACCATTCACACTTAATATATTAAGAAGGTCATGACGACCCTGACACATCAAACACAGAATTCTCCATACATTACTACGTAATTAATTGATATCATCACCTTTGCTTTCTGTGCCCACTTGCATGCTACATACACTTATGCCACACATCTGCACCTTCTATACCCACATACACCTCACTCTCACCCCTCCCCAGGAGGGGTGAGAGTGAGGTGTATGTGGGTATAGAACCCCCACCCCTTACTCACACAGCCCAAGTCGTAGATTCATGAGAAACCCTAACGTTAACATTTTATAACCTTCCGAAAAATCCTTCTCCCACCTCCTCCCATACAGTTCTCTATTACGACACATCGTACGATAAACCGTTACCGCTAGTACCCACCTCCGCACCTCACAATCCCCCCTTCCCCTCATCACCCACGATATATATATATAATCCACTATTATATAATCCAAAGCTCTTGTGACACTCTCGTCGAACCCTCCCACATCTAGGCTTGGTGCACGCAGAACCGACACCCCTCGTCCCCCCACCCCCTGTACAACCCTTCTTAACCAATACCTAACACCCTCCAGTCCCTCACAAAAGTATACTGCATGGAACGCCGTCTCATCCTCCCCACAGATTCCACACCTTCCGCCCACAATTACCCCTCTGGTTCTTAGTACCTCCCCCGACGGTAGTATGCCATGCAGAAAACGATACGTCACCTCCCTCACCCTAGGCTTTAACTTCAACTTGCTGAACCTATACCAAATACTCTTCCATGCGTACATGGGGAACAATCCCTCAACTGGTACAACAATCCTTTCTGCAAGCAACCTACACAAAACCCCTATTCGAATTTTCTTGAGTTCTCTATCCAACATCTAAGTCCTCAAAACAGTTTCACATTCCCTTAACTCCACACCACCATACAACTTACCAAACCTATCATGTACTTTTTCCATCTCCCCCCCCCCTCACTCCTTCGTGCAAAACCTCCCATTTAAGAAACACACATTTAATTCTCCTTCTCAGATCCATCAACCCCAACCCACCCTGGCGCACAGGTAACATTACAACCTCTCTCCGTAGCCAATCACACCTTGAACCCCACAAAAAGTTAAACACCCGTCTCAGAATTCCCACAATCACCGTCCCTGTTATTGGGAGCACAGCTGCTACGTGCCAAACCTTACTGTACAATAATACATTTATTACAATCACTCGTTGCACGAGAGTCAGATGATGAGGTCGCAATGCACCCAGACTCCCCAGAATCCTTTCCATCAATCTATTTGAGTTTTCCTCTCCAAGTCGTCCTTATAGATGATACCACAAATTTTTAAAGACCCCGTGTGTTTCCTCACAACGTTACATCTCGCTCCCCCCTCCACCCAATCACCCAACCTCAGGATCATTGACATCTCGCTATTTACCTGCATCCCTGTTGCATTTCCAAACATTTGCACATCATCCAAAACCCCCAACGCCATCCCCTCTCGAACCAGGGCTGTTGTATCATCTACATATCCTATTATTCCAGGCCACACTTTCCCGTCCTCTCCCACACCCCCACTCTTGTTACATACACAACGTTCAACCATTCTATAGAAGGGGTCCTGAATGCACGCAAAAAACATTTGTGACATGGGACACCCCTGCCTAAGTCCCCTACCCATTACAATCTCTTCCCAAAAGCATCCATTAATATGTACCCTCATCTTAGCTCCTTTGTACAACGTGGATACCCAATTAACTATTTCTTCCCCATAACGCTGCCTCCCAAGCATAGCTCCCAATGCTCCCCTTTCCACCCTGTCATAGGCCCCCTGCCAGTCTAAAGCCAACAATGCCGCCCTCCCTCCCCCTTCCCTTTTGACTCCACAAAACTTCTCAGTATTCCATGACCTTCAAACATCGACCTTCCAGGCAAACCACACTGCATTTCGAAACCACTCTCCCTACCACACATTTAAACTGATTACCCAAGACTTTAGCGAACAACTTAAAATCAGCACATAACAGAGATATAGCACGGTACTCCTTGAGGGTGTGCTGCCCCTTACCCTTCTGGACCAACACTACAACTGCTGTTGCTTGCTTGTCCCCCGTCACACCCTTCTCCTTCATCTGATTTAATAACCTACCCATGAAACCCCTTATCACCTCCCAATGTTGGAGATAAAATTCAGCCAGGAGACCATCTATTCCCGGTGCTTTGCCCTTCCTCATTCTCTTTTAAGCCAACTCTATTTCCTCTTCCGTTATTGCCCCCCTAAAGCCTTCCTATCACTATTCCCTAAATTACACGTCACATACTCACACACCTTCTCTACAGCCACATTCCCACCCTCCCACTTGTCCAATACCCTTCATACCATTTATCCGCATACGCACACATTCCTTTCGTAGTTCGTATCTCCTGACCCACCCTATAACCTCCCGCCATCTCATGTACCTCTAACCTCGGAATAGCTGTAACCTGCTGTCTTTGTTTTTGACATCGCAACACACACGCTGATGGCTTGTCTCCCCAAAGCACCTCCTCTACCCCTGCCTGCACCCTTACTGCTTGAAACCTTTCATTTTGTAACTCCCTCAGTCTCCCCTTGACCTCGACAATTTCATCCTTAGGATAGCTTTCCCCCACAGCCCCCTGCCCATAACAACCCTTTAACCTGTCCTCTAAATAATTTGAAAGTCCATGTTTTAAATCATTGATACGTTTGCCCACCCCCACATATTTCCTAATCCTTTCCTTGGCTACACAATTCCACCATTGCACGACATCTTCCACTCCCTGTGCCTCCTTGCTAAGCTCCTTCCACAGGACAGAAAATCCCTCTAACCCCTTCTCATCACTCAATGCACTTATATTTAATTTCCAGTAACTCCTGTATATTTTCGCAAGTGCCTCCCACCCAACCTCCACCAACACTGCTCTATGATCCGACCATGCTGCTTCAACAGTTTTGAAAGATCGCACTACAACCCCGTGAGAAAGATGCACTCTATCTAACCTCGCTGCATACCCTCTCCTAACAAACGTATGCTCTGTCTTCCACCCCCCCCTCGAACGCATCCCATAACCTAATATCCCTCATTAAATCTCTTAGGGTCGCCGACACATAGCCTGCCCCTTTCGGTTCCACATCAGCCCTCCTAATAATGTAGTTCCAATCACCTCCTACTATTGCCACCTCTCGTAATGCACGGAAAAAAAACACAAGGTCTTCACACACAAACTCCTGCTTCACCTGCACGTTATTCTCTGCAGGCGCATATACGCTAATAAAGGCCACACGTTTGCCCATCCACCAACCATCTATGCACAACACCCTTCCCCTTCCCCCCTCACTTCTCTGCAAAACAAACGGGCTCACCTCCCTAATTAATATACCCACCCCTCCTTTCAAACGGGCAGATGGCAGGGTTACCACCTGAAACCCCGCCACCTCCAACACCCTACCCTCCTTAAAATTATGCTCCTGAAGGAACACAACATCCACTCTAAATTTATTCAGAAACATTCTAAACCATTCTCTCTTTACACTATTACACAAACCATTAACGTTTACTGTCATACACCGGAGGCCTATTAAAGTTTCCACCCCTGCCCCCTCTCTTCACTCTTCCGATGGGCATCAGAACGTATGGGTCTACTTGTCACCTGCACACTTCCCTCTCTCTCCTCCCCTTCTTTCGGTGCCTCCTGTCGTGGCCACCACTACCTTCACCTTCTGCCCATATTTGCTTCCCAGGCCACTGCGCTGGCGTTAGGACATCATCTGAATCCGACACAGTGGTCCTCTTTCTTTTGACAATCGCATCCTCCATAGCCTGGTCTGGGGATGCCTCACAATGTACCTCAACCTCCACTGTACACTGTTGCAATGATCTCGGTGACACCTCAGTCACGCTGTCACTCCCGTCGTCTGAATAGTTCTCCTGTTGCTGATGCACCACAGCCGTCAACTCATCTTCTACCACCTTTCCAGGTGCAGCCACCTCCTCAGGTGGTGACAAGGACTTCAGAACCTCAGCTAATTCCTCCTCAATTTCCAACACTTCCTCCTGAACTTTTTGCTCATCTCGATCCTCTGGAAGTGTCTCTGGGCCAGGTAACTGGCCTTATGCGCCTCACCAACTATCTCGCTCCATAGACGACCACGCCCTCCTTCACGTCGTTGAGCATCACCTGCTTCCTCCAGTGTAGAAGTGGATGCCTCCGCCTCTGGGCCAGGAGCTCATTGCCTCTTCCCACAAGCCGCCGCTATGTGATCACATTCCCCACATAGTCGGCATGTACGTCTTTGGCCAGTGTACGACACCATGACCTGTGTCCTGAATTCCTTTAGGTACACGTAAGATGGTATGGGGTGTCGCAATGCCATTTTTAGGTTAAAAGTGTCCTCCGGCAGACCTGTGTAGGCACCCATCACCCACTTACCATGCTGGGCCAAATGAACAGTTCCGTATTCCTCAAAAACTTTTCTGATGTCTGTCTCATCAGCCTCGAAGGGGACATTACGCAGTTTGATCCATGTATAATGTCTGGATACATCGATCATCCTCACACGAACAGCTTGTGTTGCATCAAGACTTACATCTTGAAAACGATTGACCAACGATTAATAAACCGTTGCTGAGAGCAGTTTCACAAAAATCTACGTGTTCTGTTCAATGCTACCCCGTACAACTCTCCATCCTGAATGCTATACGTGTCTCTGATGATTTTGGGTAGTAATACCTGGGCTGAAACTGGCGTTATTGCCCCACTGAGAAGTTCAACGCCGACAGTGTTGATCCTGCGTCTATGACTGAACGCCATGTTGACTAATGGTAGTTCTCTTGGGCTGACGGCAGAGGCGCTACAAGCACCACCTCACACTACTGCAGTCAGGGAACTGAAAAGCATTTGTGCAGGAGGTCCATACGGCCCGAGAGCGATGCGAACAATGCCCATCATCATTCGTTGCTCCACCGGTCGGCCTCCTGGCCTGCCCTCGCTGCCCACACTCTGCCGCCATATGATCATAGTCGCTGCAGAGGCGGCACGTCCGTCGTTGACCAGCATACGACATCATGACCTGCGTGCGGAAGTCATCAAGATACACATACGATGGTATGGCTTGGCGTAGAGACATCTTAAGGGTAAACGAACCTTCTGGGAGACCAGCATACGCCCCAGCCACCCACTTGCCTTGTTTAGCCATGAGTACCACTCCGTATCTGCTGAAAACACTGCGGAGATCCAGTGCATCGGCCTCGAAGGCCACATTGCGCAGTTTCACCCACGTATATTGTCGTGAGACATCCACCATACGAACATGCAGAGATCTTGGAATTGCTCAACCAGCTCCTCGTACACTGGCCCCTTGAGTAGTTTCACAAATATCCGGTAGGAGCCATTTAATGCCACACCGTACAAATCCTTGTCCGCAATACCATAAGTGTCACGGATAATCTTGGGTAGCAAAACTTGTGCATTCTCAGGCGTAATCGCCCCCCGAACAAGCTATATACCAACGATATTCACCCGCCTCCTCACGCTGAATACCATGACGTCACTGGATAGCTTGCTAGACTGTCAACAGAGAGGTACGAGTCACGTCCACACTCCCTGGCAGCTAGGTCGCGAATATGCATAATTAAATTTTAAGGTAACGCAACGTAATCTAACCTAAAATAATTTATATATACCTAAGAAGAGAAAAGTTGAATTAACAGTTTGAATAAATGAAACATGACGAAGATACATAAACCATAAAAGAAAAAACACTAGCTGACAATTAGCAAATCAAAAAAAAAAAAAAAAAGCAACGGTGCCTGACAATGTCAGTACACACTCAAAACAAAAAACATTTTAACACATTGATATAACAAAATTCTACTGAAAAAAATACATACCGACTTCCAAACAAACAGTCCGAGTCATTATAAAACATATAGGAATAAGTCCTATAATCATATATATATGTATATATATACACATGCATATACACACATACGTGTATGTGCACATGTGTTCGTCCAGAACAAACTGGATTATACAAGAAATAATACGCCAATAACTTGTCACTAAAGAAACTAGATATATATTACATCCACTAATAGAACTATACCTAAGACATTGGTTCCCACAAACATACCTACACCCACACAAAGTTAATGTTACCGATTAACATTCAATATATAATATGACCTTCCACGCAAATAGAAGGGTATGTATAAACCCCATAAAATACTTATATAGTCTCATACATAGTTCATAATATACCCCTTCAATTGTACAATAAGAAAAAAGACGTATGACAAGGATAAAGCTATCATCAGATTCGAATATATAAAGCATATCCTCAAATATACATATGAATATAACCCCCTATATAAAATGGTTCTTATAACAATAAAAGAAAAAACAGAACATGACATACAACTTTTAACTCTGTGGTTTTACAAAATTCATAAGGTCTACATACCCCGGAGCCCCCGACGGCTCCCTGCAAATAAACTTTACCCACATCAAACACCTTGCAAACCAGTCACCCTTCCTCATCAGGCATCCTATCACTCCAAAAGGACACACCACTGAAGAGACCAACCCCTTGCCTCTCACCCCGTCACCAAGCGGAGTAGACGTTCAACAGTAAGTTCACGATATCCCTCCGGAAAACTAGTTACCCACCGTTCTCCATATAATTGTTTATTCCTACACGCTGTCCTATAAAAACACGCCACTAACGCTTTTATCCTAATGTTTCCCTCCACCTCCCTCATCCCCCAAGAGACATACAAGTAATCAACTATTACGTATCTGATAGCCCTCCCAACCTCGTTGGACACCCCTCCCATATCTAACATTAAAGCCCTAAGGGGTGATATCTGACCCCCCCCCCAATAAAAGGAATATCCTCTTCAACCTCAATCTTACCATCTCCAAAGCAGAACAAAAATATACTACATGGAAAGCAGTTTCAACTTCCCCACAAAAACCGCATGACGCCTCTCTCACAAAACCCTTAGCACCTCTTTCGATGCCGAAGTCCCCATAAGAAATCTATATACTAATTCCCTCACTCTTGCCTTTATTCTTAATTTACTAAATTCCACCCATATCATTCACCAATCATATGTGGGATACACTGCCATCCCCTGCAGTGATTCCTGATGACGACTCACTCCCACTAACCGTTTTACCTTGAGTTTTTTAACATTGCGAACCTTTAACATAAACCTCAACATATCTTCACACTCAACTAAGTCACCCCACCGTTTGTGGACATCCCCCATCACCTCCCCCACTCGAAGACCCCTTTCCCCCCCTGCCCGAATATACCTCTGCTTCACATATAGCACCTTCACCCTAGATCCTAATGCCATCAATCCCAACCCTCCCTGTCTTACCGCAGTCATTACCACATCTTTGCCCAACCATGCCCTCCCAAAACCCCACACATACCTTAATACTCTCCTTTGTAATTCCATAATATCCATTCGTCTCTCGACCACTGGGAAGAGAGGACGCTTCTTGAGTCTCCCTACACGCCACCTGGTGGTGACTGCTGGACTTAGACACCAACATGGCGGATCGTATAAACAGGAGAGTGAATACTGTCTGTATTGAATTAGTTCGAGGAACGTTAAGCAGTGCGACGATGCATGTACTGTTATCGGCCATCATTAGGGACGTCTACAGGATATCGAACGATGAATTGTACGGTGTGGCCCTTAATGGAATGTCAAGGGTTTTTGTGAAGTTTACGAGAGCCGCCTTTTACTCCAGGATTGCGGATGAATTCCAGGAAAGGAGGATGAGTGTGAATTCAGCAGTAGAGGTGTGTCTACATGATGTTTCGAAATATTACACATGGGTAAAGGTGCGTAATGTACCCTTTGAGGCAACGTCGTATGGCATTCAGGAAGCCTTCAGCGATTATGGAACTGTTCATACGGCTAGTATGGGGGTGTGGAGGGACAGGCCGTTTGAAGGGCTGCCCGAGGGGTCCTGCACCCTGAAGATGTCATTGAGGCGGCCAATACCCTCGTATGTAACGCTGACAAACTATAGGACCCAGGTATTTGTCCACTATGCAGGGCAGAGGAAAACTTGCCGATTATGTGATTCTTATGAGCACATGGCGGCGCAGTGTCCTCGCAGGCAAGCCCCTAGGATGGCGTTATCGTGGATGGTGGATCAGCAACCGTGCAATGTGGATGTGGAGTTGGGGGTAGCGGATGGACAGAAGACGAATCTCTGGAGTGAGGAGGTGGACAAGGTGGAAGAGGTGATGGGGACGTGTGTTACCCTCCCGGAGGTGACAGGGGAGAGCCCCCCATCGCCTGAGGGAAGGGTGGACGTGGAAGAGTCTACCCAGGAGAGGATGTTGGAAGCAGTGCTGCAGGAGTTCTTGGATGAGCCGGTGGCCGGGGAGGACGGACCCGAGAAGTTAAGTGAGGTGCAGCTGATGGATAAGCAGCAGGGACAGGTGGAGGGTTCGAGGAATGACAGAGTGGACACGGAAGTGGTGGTGGAAGTCCATCAGGAGGACTCGCATGAGGTAGATATGTGTGTGAGTGAGAGCTCACGCAAACGGACGGCGGGTGCCTTGGACGTTGATGAGGTTTTAACACCTGGGCAGAGACCTGGGAAGAAGTCATGGGTAGATGTGGGGGAAAAGGCACCCAGGGGAGGGGGTGTGCCGGGGAAGCTCGGTGGGGGAGGGCAAGGGGGGGTTGGTGGACAGGTTAGGAAACATGATAAAAATGGTATGGGTACCATGAAAGGCGAATTGAGTAAGCCACAGCGGCATAGAGGTAAGCCGCCTTTTCTGGGAAGTTCAAGTGTGTCACAATAAATGTAAATGGTCTTAAATCTGAGGTCAAAAGGGTTTGGTTAGAATGGTTTTTACGAAGGTTTGATGTAGATGTATGTTTTTTGCAGGAGCATAACCATAGGTTAGGGTGTGAATTGCGTTTGCGGGGTTATAACCTATTTGTCAGTAATGCTTTGCAATTAAAAGGAGGGGTGGCAGTGGCTGTAAAGGAGACCAGCCCATTGCGTGTCATGGGTTGGGAGGAGGGGGGAGGGGGGAGGGTTGTGAGGGTAGATGGGCACTGGAGGGTGGGGAGAGTATGTTTCATTGGAGTTTATATGCCGGCATGCAACAATGTTAGAGTGAAAGTTGATTTTGTTTGTGATGTTTTGATGTATTATTTGCGGGGTCTACCTTCCATAACTGTTCTTGGGGGTGACTGGAACTGTGTGATTAGGTATGGGGATGTCTCACCGAGGGGGGCGGGATGTGTCTTGGGTGCACTCAGGGATGTGTTAAGGGATGTAGGAGTTGTCGATGTGGTGGGGAGGGGGGAGTATGGGGTGGAGCACACGTTCATTCGTGGGAATTATGAGGTGAGGTTAGATAGGATATATGTGATGCAGGGGATAGGTGTGGAGAGGGTGAGGGCTTTCGATGTCGGTTCTTCGGATCACAGGGCGGTGATAGCTGATCTGCGGGTGGATGGTATAGTACGTATATATGCTGGGTATTGGAAATTGAATGTGAGGCTACTGCAGGAGGGGGATGTTGGCTCCTCCTTTGAGGAATGGTGGACACATTTCTGGGATGGCAGGGATGGTGAGATGGATTTGCTTGACTGGTGGGAGGTGAGGGCTAAGATAGGAATCGCGGAGTTTTTCAGGGCACGTGGTAGGGAACAGGCACGGTGGCGGTATGGTTTGCAAAACTACCTGGAGGGACAACTGAATGCGTTTTACAACGGGGGGGGGGGGGTAGGGAAGGTATGAAAGGGGATGTGGATGGTTTAAGGTGTAGGATTGCAGAGTTACATAATGACAGGTTTAACGCAATTAGAGTTAGAGCGGGGTTAGAGGAGGTGTTAAAGGGTGATCAACCATCAGGTTACGTTCTGCGAAGATTTAGGGAAAGGCAAATGGTGACTACCATAGTGCACATAGTGGTCGCTGCAGGGGGGGGAGGTTATTTGGAGGGTCAAGGCCTTACTAATACGGACAGCATTAGTGTTTATGCAGATTATTGGTTTAGGGAGAAATGGAGGAGGAACAGAGGAGATGCAAGTGAGAAGGTATTTGGGGATATGCAGAGTAATATTGTATTAGGACAACAGGAACAAGAAATGCTGGAGGGGAGTATTAGTGAGGAGGAGGTGGAGGAGGCGGTTTACGGGATGAGTCAGGGTAAGACGCCGGGCATAGATGGAATACCGAATGATTTTTATAGAGTTTATTGGGAGTGTATTAGGCATGGTTTAGTGGAAGTCTTGAATTATATGTGGCGCAGTGGGAGGATGGGGAAAACACAGAAAACCGGGATTATTGTGTTAGTGCCGAAAAAGAAGGAAGGGAAAGTAATGAGTGATTATAGAGCGATATCCTTAATGTGTGCTGATTATAAAATTTATGCTAAAATTCTGGGCAATAGACTGAAGAAGGTTCTAGGATCAGTGATACATGGGGGACAGTTTGGCATCCCGGGTAGAAGTATGAGGGACGGGCATAGTCACATAAGGGATTTTATTGAGAGCTGCACCGGCGGGGGAATACTCGGTTTAGATTGGGCTAATGCGTATGATTGTGTGAATAGGGATTTCTTAAAAGTTTGTTTGGAAAAGTTGGGTTTGGGGGTGAGGGTGGTGAGATGGGTGCAAACCTTGTATGAGGGAGCAGTCATTAGGGTACAGGTTAATGGTAAGTTGGGGGACCCAGTACTGATGGAGAGAGGTTTGAGGCAGGGCTGTCCACTCTCTCAGTTATTGTTTGCCTGCGTACAGAATCCATTTTATGGGCTGGTGGATGAGGTGATGAATGAACATGGGATTAGGGGGGGTGGGCGGGGGGGGATTGTGGGGTACGTAGATGATACTACTGTGCTGGTAAGGCATGAGGAAGATCTAAGGAAAGTTGGTGGAGTCATTCAGATATTTTTTTTTTTATATTTTATTTAAACTCAGGTACAAAAATATATGGGAACATAATCAATATGTAACAAGATACAGGCAGTAAAACGATAATCTTCATTGACTACACAAATACCAAAGAAGCACTTATATAATGACATCAGAATTGGCTGCTGCACTCCAATCAAACACTACTTTTATGTACCGTGCTTCACGTGAAAAAATGGTCTTATAATAAAAACGATAGTCCTACTTAGTAATGCTGACACTCCCCCCCCCTTGAAAAACATACCACTTTCACCTGAGTATACTCACTGACATCTCTTATACATTTATTAGAGCATTAAGGACAGCATTGTCAACATGTATAAACACAATCCAGCCATCTAAAAGGCTGACTATAATACAAGAAAAGTCTGAACATGATGGCACACATCCACCAAAGAAACCAATCCACACCCTAACCCTCATATACCCCATGATAACAATCAATATCGTGCACGATGGTGGTTTTAAAACACTACCGCTGACTCTTCACCCCCCCCCACATGCCTAGTAACTGTGTCTGCCGTCACCACTCATAACCTCCATCAGTCATTAAAATTTAAAAATACATTAAGGTACAATAACAAAGGAATATGTGAACCCCTTATCGTCTCCGCCACAGATAAATAAAATTGTTACATTTTCTAATTGTATACTGCTGATTCATCTTTGTGCTTACAAAATATCCCCCATCCCCTATGCTTTTCATATCTTTACTCCATAGCTAAAACCCGATTATACATTTCATCAATCAAAATACATTACAATAAGCATAATAATATCAATACTTATCATCCGACTAATAGGTGTACATTATTATCACCCTGAGTTCCATGAAAATTACATAAGAATTAATACATATATTGACAATCCTCACAATCCTTCCCGTCTTCTAAATACAGTGTACATATATCCAATGACATTTCATTATGATCCAATCATATTTACTTTACACTTCCCCTTTTCCCTAGTGCAAGATAAATGCCACTTGCACTAGAGTCACAACACCTTACATTTGTTCACTAAAACCTATAAAAAAAGAACTAACATAAATAACTTATAACGATATATAGATAGTAATTATTTGACAAAGTGAAGAATACCAACTAATATGGTTAACAGTACACAAGAAATTGTACCTCACTCACTAATACATATTCCCCTTTTTTTTTATGTATTATGTTCAACAAGATATCTATATTTATTAACAATGTTCCAGAGCAATATCAGACTTACTCTGTCATGAACTAAGTTACACAATATAACTTTTGGCTCCTAATAAAACATGTACCGGGCAGTACAACCTCAATCATTAACAAAACCAACCTGGCAAAAGACACTTCAGAAAGCCACCCCCTGCCATCCCCTGACCCCATGCTATCTGTATTAAAAAACACAAACTCATGTTCCCTTCCATGCTCAAGTTCGTACCTGACGTCGAAAGTCATAAAACCCGTCTCTTAGCCAAATGTCACCAGTTCACCCCCCCCCTACGCCCCCCCCCATTCCTAACGACTTTACACCCATATGCTCCACTACCACACACTTTTATTCCACCTTCCATCCTCCACTAATCTCAAAAAAGAACAAGAATGCCAGTTTAGGGAGAACCAGCCCAATCCAGCTCTAAACTGCACCCAACCCTAACATTACACCTACCGACAGATTACGATAACCCAAGGGAAAACTAGTTACCCACAACCTCCCATATAGTAGCCTATTTCTGCATACTGTACGATACACACTCGCCGCAAGCGCCCGCACCCTATATTCACCCCCCACCTCCCGCATGCACCAAGACACGTACAAAAATATGCCACTACATACATCACTGCCCTCCGAATGTCCTTGGAAACCCCTCCCACATCAAAATGCAAAGCCCTCAAAGTCGAAATGTTTCTTCCCCCTCCCGCCACTATACCCAGAACTCTCGCTAACCATGCCCTTACAAAACCCAAGGTTTCACAAAAATATATGGCATGAAAAGCCGTCTCCTCTTCCTCACAATGCAAACAAGTGCCAGCACCTCCATAACCCATTCTATATAGCACTGACCTTGTAGCTAGAATTCCCATAAAGAATCTATAAACCACTTCACGAACCCTTGGCTTTAATCTGATCTTCCGAAAGTCTTCCCAAATGCCCCTCCAATCATACATTGGGTATGTAGCTACTCCCTGTATCACTGTACCCTGCCTACCTGTCCTCCCAAGCCTACTTACCCTTACTTTTTTTGCTTCCCTTACTGCCAACAAATTTCGCACCATATCTTCACACTCCAGTAGTGCCTTTCCCTTCCACCATTTTCGCACATCCTTCATGACCTCTCCCACCCTTCTACCCCTCTCCCCTCCCACCCTCAAGTATCGCTGCTTCACATACACTGCCTTCACTCGTGTGTCCAAAGGTATAAGACCCAGCCCACCCTGCCGCACGCCCATCATCACCACCTCCTTCCGTAGCCATGGCTTCCCATAACCCCACACATACCTTAAAACCACCCTCTCCAGTTCCTGAATATCACACGACCTCAGGGGATATATTTCTGCCACGCCCCACACTTTACTGTACACAAGTGTATTTACTACCACCACCCTCTGCTGCAATGTTACATCCCCAGCCCTCCACCCGCGCATCCTACCCATTGCTCTACTCACTACTTCCTTGGAATTTATTCTCTGTGCCTCCCCAGCGTCCGCCATATACACAACCCCACATATCTTAATTCTATCCACTACGTTCCACCCATACTGTTCCCCCAACCCCCCCCACCCACGTGCCTACTTCTAATAACTTTGACTTTGCTCCATTAACCCTCATCCCTGTCGCCCCACCAAAAATCTCTATTATACGTCCCACATTCCCCAAACCTATTTCCCCTCCTACCAAAACTGTGGTGTCATCCACATACCCCACAATACCACATCTCCCAGGACCCACCTCTCCCTGTTCCCACACTCCTTCCTCTATAAGCCTATAAAAAGGGTCCTGCATGCATGCAAAGAGGATTTGAGACAAGGGGCAACCCTGTCGCAAACCCATCCCCATCTGCACTGGCAACCCTAACTTCCCATTAACCTGAACCCTGACCGTTGCAGGCGTATACAAAGTAGTTGCCCAGCTCACAATCTCATCACCAAAACCCTGTTTTTTTAAAATACACCACAACATATGTCTATCTACACTGTCATAAGCCTGCCTCCAATCAATCCCCAAGATCCCCCCCCGTTGTCTACCCTCCACAAAATCCTTAATTCTTCCATGCCCCTCACGCATACTTCGACCTGGAATCCCACACTGTCCTCTATGAAGGACTCGGTCAAGCACCTTTTTCATACGGTTACCTGAAACCTTCGCAAAAACTTTATAATCTGCACACATGAGGGAGATCGCCCTATAAGCACCCAAGGTCTTGCCCCCCCCTCCCTTATAGACCAAAACTACTACCCCTGTGCCCTGCGATTCCCCCAACACTCCCCTTTCCTTCATACAGTTAAACAACCAGACCAGACATTCCTTTATACAATCCCAATGTGTAATATAGAAATCATTAGGAATTCCATCAATGCCCGGCGCTTTTCCCCTACTCAAGCCCATTATCGCCTCCTCCACCTCCTCCTCACTGATCCTACCCTCTATTACCGCACTCTCCTCCTCCCCTAAAATACCTCGAATTCCTTCTCCCAGAATCTCTCCCTCCCTCTCTCCTCCCTCCCTCTGTTTAAAATTCTCCCTAAACCAATAATCAGCATAATTGCTCATTCCATCGGTGGTACTAAGTACCTGCCCCACCCTATATCCCCCCACCCCTTTACACACCTCTAATCTCATAATCGTGGTCATCTGTTGCCTATTCCTAAATCTCCTCAAAACACATCCTGACGGTTTGTCACCCCATAGAACCTCCTCTAAACCTTCCCTGACACGTATCGCATCAAAACAAGAATTTTGTATATCCCTCAATCTTCCCCTTAAAACCTCTATTTCTCCATGTCTAGCCCCCCTCCCCCTTCATAACAATCATTTAGCTGCCCCTCTAAATATTTCTGTAAACCATACCTCCACCTCGCCTCATCCCTTCCTCTATGCTGGTAATACTCCCTAATCTGCAATTTAGCGTGCTTCTCCCACCATTCCAAGATATCCTCCTCTTCGTTGTGAGCCTCCCATAGTTGCTTCCACCATTCCCTAAAAAACAACCCCTCCCCCTCTCCCTGAAGTAGCCTCACATTCATTTTCCAATAACCCACATACCTACGAACCATCCCTTCCCATGCCATCTCTGCCAAAACGGCACGATGGTCCGAAAAACCTAAATCTATCGTCATTACACGTTCTACTGTTATATCTCGAGTTATATATATACGATTCAACCTGGCAGCATAACCCCTCCGCATAAACGTGTGCTCTACTTTCCACCCATCGCCCCTGACTATGTCATAAACCCCGGCATCCCTCAACAAATCCCTCAATACCCCAAGCACACACCCTGCCCCTCTCGGTTCCACATCCTTATTCCTGATTACACAATTCCAATCCCCACCTATTATAGAAACCATTGGTAAACCCCGCATGTAGAAAAGCAAAACCTCCCTTACAAAATTCACCTTAACCCGTATGTTACTATCTGCCGGCATATATATCCCCAGAAAACATACTCTAATCTCGCCCCATATCCCTTCCACCCTCACCACCCTCCCCTCCCCTCCCTCTTCCCACTTGAGCATGTGGAATGGGCTGGACTCCCTCACTGCCACTGCCACCCCACCCTTTAATTTCCCTGAACTACCAACATACATCCTAAAACCGTTCAGCCTCAACTCTCTGCCATACTTGAAATTGTGTTCTTGAATAAAACACACATCAATGTTAAAACGCCGCAAAACATCCTCCAACCATACTCGTTTACCGTCAGCTCTAAGGCCATTCACGTTTATCGTTAGACACTTAAAGATTCAGAAAGGGTGGCTTTCCTCTATGTCTCTGTGTCCTGTCTGTTCCACTTTTTGCTGCTTCTGTCTTTTCTCGTGCACTCTTTCCCGCCTGTGCCCCCTCCCCCCCTGTGCACTACCCCGCCCTTTCTTAATCACTCCTGCCCACGTCTTCTTCCCTGTACGCTGAGCTGGTGTTATAACCTCCTCATCCGGCGAGCCTCCAGCCCTCTTTCTAGATGTGCCCTCAATTTCCATATCAGTATTTCCATTGCTCTTGTGCACCTCTGCTTCCACCTGTATCAACTGCAACATGCCAGGCTCTGACCCCAGAGGCTCTGGAATCTGCTCAATCAAGTCCTTCTCAACCGTCAGAATTCTCCTGTCTGTAGCTGGGTTCTCCTCCGCAGGCACGTCCAGGAAAGACTTAATCATCTCCTGTAGGGGCGTAGATAACTCCTGTGAATCACCGGTCTCTCCCACCCCCACAGGCTGCTGCTCAACTCCCGGGCCCGCTTGCGGGGGATTGTCCGAAGCCACTGGTAGTGTCACACAATTCTCTAACACGCCCTCCACTTCTTCTGCCCAATTACCTGTGCCTGCTGCACTCAAATTCTTCGGCAGAGGTTCCGCCTGAGACTCCTTGGCTACTTGCCGTTCCCAAGGCCGCGGCGCTGCTGCTCTACCACATCCGGCCGCCATGTTGTCAAAAGCGCCGCACAGGCGACACGTCTTTCGTTGTCCCGCGTAGGTCACGTACAGCTGTGTCCTAAAATCCTCCAGGACAACATACGATGGAATAGGTCTTCTTAAAGACATCTTGACGGTGTAAGATCCAGCCGGCAACCCTTCATAGATTCCCTCCGTCCATCGAACTAAAGTTATATCATGCACCTCACCATATCTTTGAAATGTCTCTCTGATATCTACATCGTCTGCCTCGAAAGGAACGTTGCGAATCCTCACCCAGGTGTAGTATTTTGAGGCATCCCGCAGGCGTACCTCCAGACCAGATGATACGGTGATGTTCTTCTGGTACTGAGTCACCGTCCTTTCATAAGCCTCCACTGTACAGAACTTTATGAAGATTCGTGATGATCCATTAAGTGCTATTCCGTGTAAGTCTTCAACTTCAATGCCAAACGTGTCCCGTATAATCGTTGGTAATAAAACAGAGGCATTCGTAGGGTAAATTGCCCCTTTAACAAGGTCAACACACACGGTGTTGCTCCTCCTGCGGTAGCTGGCAGCCATCTTGGTGAAAACAGGAAGTTGCGCACCAGAGAAAGCAAGAGCTGTTTGCGCAGTGCGTCCACTCAGCCCGAAAGCGAAGAGGACAATGGGGTAATGCATGAGGAAGATCTAAGGAAAGTTTGTGGAGTCATTCAGATATTTGGGGACGCTACGGGTATGAGAGTTAATTTAATGAAGTCGAGACTATTAGAGGTGGGGGATTGGATAGGAGGGAGCTTGGGGGAGGGGTTGGGATGGTCAGTAGTGGACAGAATTAGGGTTTGTGGAGTATGGTACATGGCGGAAGTGCAGGATAGTAGGAAGATAAATTCGGAATTAGTTACGAGTAGGGTTTTGGGTAGGCTTGGAGGCTTAAGGGCTAGGGACGTAACATTACAGCAGAGAGTTTTAGTGGTCAACTCTCTGGTTTACAGTAAGGTGTGGGGAGTGGCTGAGGTGTTCCCTTTAAGAGCACAGGATATTGCGGAAATCCAGAGGAAGGTTCTAAGGTATGTGTGGGGGTTTGGGAGGGCATGGTTGAGCAAGGACGTGGTGATGACGGATGTGAGACGTGGGGGTCTTGACCTGATGGCATTGGGTCATAGAGTAATGGCTTTATATATTAAACAAAGATATTGCCGGACTGGGGGGAACAGGGGAGTCAGGGTAGGTAGAGTAATGGAGGATGCACGAAGATGGTGGTGTGGAAGGGATTTGAGGTATTGTGAAGACATGTTGAGGGTTTTATTGAATGTAGAACAGGTGTCCAAATTAAAGGTCAAACGGATGGTGGGTGCTGTGGTGGGTACGGGTGTCTTACAAGGGCTTGCTGTATATCCAACATATGACTGGATGAGCATATGGAGGAAGTTTGGCTTGCTTAGAATACCAGCGAGGATACGGGAGTTAGTATATCGTTTTCTAATGGGAATTTTGGCCTCAAGGGATGTGTTGTGTAAAATGGGTCTTGTAAGAGAGGACTCATGCTTGCACTGTGGGGACACCGAAACGGCTTTTCATGCGGTATTTTTTTGTCCCTCTTTGGAGGGGGTGAGGTTATGGATGGTGAGCATTATCAGACTTTTGGGGGGGGGAGGAAATGGCCATTCCTAAGGGCTTTAATGTTAGATGTAACTGGGGTGCCGGGTGATGTGGGTAGGGCTTTAATGTATGTCATGACGGATTATCTACATGTATCTTGGGGGATGAGGGAGGTTCGGGGAGAGTTGAGAATAAAAGCGTTAGCAGCAAGATTTTATAGAACGATGTGTAGGAATAGGCAAGTCTATGGGGGGCGGTGGGTAATTAGCTTTTCTGAGGGTTACCGGAATCTCACTGTGGGGGGCCTCCTCCACATGAACCGAGGGGGCGGGCAAAGGGTTGGTCTCCTAACGGGGGATGCATGAGGGTGGGTTGGTTTAGGCTCCTTGGTTGTGTGGATGGTGGGAGGGCTATGAATGAGTGGGAAGGAAATGCATGATGAATTTGGAAAACTATGGTTATGTTCACTGCATACAGGATAATCTTTAAGCCATGATAACTAAATCTTGGGATCTCGGGTTTAGAGCAGAATGATGTTAATTTTGCACCCAAGTTTAACTTGATATAAAAAAAAAAATTTTTTGATAATGTGTTTAACCAAACGAGAGTGGTTATGATGTTAACTTGTTAATTGTTTAATTTTGATAATGTGTTTAACCACATGAGAATGGCTATGATGTTAACTTGTTTAATGTTTAATATTGATAATGTGTTTAACCACTTGAGAGTGGCTATGATGTTACCTTGTTTAATGTTTAATATTGATAATGTGTTTAACCACATGAGTGGCTATGATAACTTTTTTAATGTTCAATATTGTTATTGTTTACCCACATGAGAGTGGCTATAATATTAACTTGTTTAATGTTTAACATCGATAATGAGTTTAACAATGTGAGATTGGCAATGGTGTTAACTATTTAATGCTACATATTGTTATCGTGTTTAACCACATGAGTGCCTAGGGTTTCAACTAGTTGAAGGGCGGGTGGGGGTTGTGGGGCGGGTGGGGGTTGTGGGGCGGGTGGAGGGGGTTGTGGAAGTGTTGGATGTCAGTGTTAGCATCAGTGTATTATGAAGATCTTTGTGATTATGTAACACTGTATTTCTGGGTAGATTGTAGGTTGTGTTAGGTTATCTTAAGGTAACTTTGTATGTTCACTAAGTGGATCGTTGTAGTACGAGTGTTGAATGTTCTGTCATTACATGTACCATTTCATGGTATGTTTATATTGCATCTTGTAATGGAATTTTAAATAAAATATAAAAAAAAAAAAAAAAAATTCAAGTTACAGAAACGTTGGCCTGTTATTGTTGTATAATGTTATGTCTTTTACTTGCGGGTGTTTCCTGCTCATTTTTTTCTGTGGTATGTGTTATTGCACTGTTTATTGTAGGCTTGGTTTGCCTACTGTTTAAGCTAATGTAATGTATAATTATATCTTTTGTATGTTGTATTATAATTTCTGTGTACTTTGTGCAAGGGGTTTTATTGTACAGAGCTGTGGGGGGTTTTGTGTATGCACAGGCATAAATTGTGAGGTTTTGGTTTGTTAATGTCATTTTCTGTGCAGGAGCTATCTTGCTTTCTTCATTCTGTTAGGTGTTTACTGCTCATTGTTTAGGCGGGAAGTTTTATTGTGGTATGTGTCATTGCACTGTTTATTGTAGGCTTAGGTTTGCCTTTTGTTTAAGTTATTGTAATATATAACTATCTTTTGTATGCTGTATTATATTTTGTTTACTTTGCAAGGGGTCTTATTGTACAGTGTTTTGGTGGGGTTGTGTTTGCACAAGCATGAATTGTGAGGTTTTGACTTTGTTAATGTAATTTTCTGTGCAGGAGCCATCTTGCTCTTTTCAATCCGTTAGGTGATGGAATATCCTTTAGTAAAAATATGAACAAAACATTCAGGATATGTAATGGGGTTGATGGTAGGTCAATGTATTTGCAAATGGCTAATTCATCTGTTATTTTACTTATTTATATGTTGTGCTGTATTTTAATAAAATATAAAAAAAAAAAAATTCCATAATATCCTGACTTCGTAAGGGATAAATTTCCGCCACTCCCCACACCTTACTATAAATCAGCGTATTCACCACCACAACCCTTTGATGCAAGGTTACGTCCCTAGCCCAGAGACTCCTAAGCCTACTCAAAACTCTGTCCATTACCATTTCTGAATTAACCCTCCTGCTCTCCTGTGCATCTGCCAAGTACAAAATCCCACAAATCTTTAGCTTGTCTACAGTTATCCAGCCAAACTCCTCCCTCAACGTCCCGCCTACCCAATCGCCTACCTCCAGCAACCGTGATTTCTGCTTATTAACTCTCATCCCAGTAGCATTCCCAAAAATCTCAAGTACCCTTCCCACTGTACTTAAATCTTCTATCTCATTAAGTAAAACAGTTGTATCATCTACATAACCCACAATATTCCCACAAAAACCTCCACTCTCTCCCATCCTTCCCATCCCACCATCAACCAGAACATAGAAAGGATTCTGCATACATGCAAAGAGTATTTGGGAGAGCGGACACCCCTGCCTTAAACCCCTCCCCATGCTTACAGGACTACCCAACCTACCATTTACCTGTACTCTCATCGATGCATCAGCATACAATGTTCTCACCCAACCCACCACTCTCCCTCCAAAACCCATTCTCACCATACTCTCAATCAAAAATTCCCTATTCATATAATCATAAGCTTTCTCCCAAACCAGACCTAGAATACCACCCTTACTACTACCCTCGAGAAAATCCCTAATATGTTCATGACCTACCCACATACTCCTCCCTGGGATTCCAAACTGTTCCCCATGTATCACCGACCCCATGACCTTCTTCAGTCTATTTCCTAAGATTTTCGCAAAAAACCTTGTAATCTGCGCACATCAGAGATATTGCTCGATAAACACTCAAAACTCTACCCCTTCCCCCTCTGCTTTGGCACCAAAACTATAACACCCGTACTTTGCGATTTGCCCAACTTCCCACTAGTTAACATATGATCCAATACCCTAACAAGGCATTGCCTAATACACCCCCAATGTGCTCTATAAAAATCATTTGGTATTCCGTCTATCCCCGGTGTTTTTCCGGTACTCATCCCTAAAACTGCCTCTTCCACCTCAACCTCACTTTTGCCACCCTCCAACCCCACTCTATCCTGCTCACTTAAAACACTATGGAGCCCCCCTCCAAAAATTCCCTCCCAGGAACCCCCCTCCCTCCTACTCAATTTCTCCCTAAACCAATTTTTTTTTTATATTTTATTTAAAACTCAGGTACAAAAATATATGGGTACATAATCAATATGTAACAAGATACAGGCAGTGAACAATAATCATCTGTGACTACACAGTACTGAAGAAGCACATATATAATGACAGAACTGGTTGCTGCACTCAAATCAAACACCGCTTGTACGTACTGTGCTTCACATGAAAAGGTGGTCATATATACATATATATATATATAGACACATATACATACATACATATATATATATATATATATATATATATATATATATATATATATATATACATATATATATATATATACACATACACATACAACCCACCCAGTAAAGCTTACACTCCCCCCCCCATGAAAACGTGCCACTTTCACCTTAAATACACAGTGACAAAACTCTTATACATACACATTTGCAAAAGCATTAAAAACTTCAATGACAATATATTTATAAACACAATCCAGCCAGCTAAACGGCTGACACTATAATACAAGGAATGTCTGAACCTGATGGCTCACATCCACCATAGAACACAATCCACCCTACCCTCATATACCCTATGGTAATAATTAATATCGTGCACTGTGGTGGGTTTAAGACACTACCGCTGACACTTCAACCCCCCCCCCCCACATGCCTAGTAACTGTGTCTGCCGTCACCACTCATAACCACCAACAGTTCTTGATAGTAATTAGCTTCTTATATATCACCCTAAAAACACGCTACACACATAAACCTACCACAATAATAAATAAATTTACACATTATTCCCTCCTGCAGACAGATTATTTACACTGCCGGAGATAATCTATACATCACATCCTACAGAGAATGGACAACATTAGACATCTAAAATATGACATGTGTATCACATGAGATTACTTAAACTCCTACCCCCCCCCCCAATGAAAAAAAACTGACCAGTTTCACCTGGCAATACACAAGATCAAAAAACTCATTCACTTGAACATATATAATGAAAATGTGAAAAAAAAACATCTGTAACAATATATAAGCAAAAACACCCCAGGCAAGATCTTACATTATATACAATACCAGAACGTTCCACTAGTTAAAAAACAGGTATGAAACCTCATTATTATGACAAGTTACATTGCTCATATATAGGTAGACATGTATAATTACAGGTTAAAATATGCTTATATACTAACATGCTTATGTACATCCTTACAAAACATGAAGGAATCCTTAGATAAATTATAATCATCGGTGTTCACAATAACACCAAGACATTACATTGAATATCACATTGAATATCACCTCAACATTCTTTCCTCACACAATTCCACACACACTCACACAATCGTCCTCTGCAACAGCCCCCCCCCCTGGGAAGGCCAGCCCGTTCATGCCCCTGACCGCTTATAAAGACCATAAATCCCTCAAAAGAAAGTCCCTGTAGCCCTCCGAGAAATCCCTCTCCCACCTCCTACAATATATTTCCCTGTTGCGACACTTTGTTCTATAAAAGGATGCTGCTATGGCCATCCTACGTTCCTCCTCCCCTTTGTCTCTCATTGCCCATGATATATACACAAAATCAACCATTAAGTAAGCCACTGCCCTTTGAACCTTTACCCCAACCCCACCTACATCTAAACTAAGCGCTCTCAAAACCGACAACCCTTTCCCCCCCACATACCGGATTACTTTCCCTAACCATTCCCACACAATCCCTAGGCTTTCACAAAAATAAACTACATGAAAAGCTGATTCATCTACCCAACAAACCTGACACACCCCACCCTCCCTTATTCGCCTATTTCGTAAAACACCCCAGACGGCAATATTCCGTGAAGAAACCTATACATTACCTCCCTCACGCGTGGCCGGATGCGTAACCCTTTTAATCGGCCCCAAATGTCTTCCCATGCGTACATCGGGTACACTCCTTCCGTTGCCACTACCACCCTAGGCCATATCTTCCTCTCCATGGACCCTACCCGCATGTTTCTCGGCTCTCTGACCATCATCAATAGACGCAACAACTCCTCACCATCTCTCAAATCTTGTCCCTTCCACCATCTCCGAAGATCTCCCTGCAGCCTCCCCAACCCTCCACTCCCTTCCCCCCGAGCCCTTAGCAACCCATGTTTCACATATACACACTTCAACCTTCTTTCCAAATGAATTAACCCCAGCCCTCCCAAGGCCACCGGAAGTGTTACCACCTCTCTTTTCAACCAATCGCATCCCGAACCCCAGATAAAACGGAAAACTCTGCTCAACAATCTCCGGACATCCCCATACACCAAAGGGTACAAAGCTGCCACATGCCATATTTTACTGTACAAAAGCAAATTGACCACAATGACCCTCTGGTGTAGCGTAAGATGTGTCGGCCTCATTCCTGACAATCTTCCCAATACCCTATCTACCACACCCTTTGAATTATTCTCCCTCGCCATCTGAGCATTACCCATATACACAACTCCACAAATTTTCACCTGGTCCACGACACTCCACCTCACCCCCCCACCCCCGCCCTCCTGCCCATCCCATTCACCCAATATCATGAGCTTAGATTTCTGCACATTCACTGCCATACCTGTTGCCATCCCAAAAACGTCTATAACTCTCTCCATACCCTCCAATCCCTCCCTCCCACTCACTAGGACAGTTGTGTCATCAACGTAACCTATGATACTGGGACTCCCACCTCGTATGTCCTCCCTTACCCCCTCCTGTATGCACCTTTCCACTGCCCTATAAAACGGATTCTGTAAACATGCAAATAATATTTGTGACAACGGGCAACCTTGCCTCAATCCCCTCCCCATTTTCACATGCAACCCCACCCTCCCATTTATCTGTACACACATCCCAGCTCCCCGATATAAAGTATGTGCCCAATTCACAATGTCCTCCCCGAACCCTTGCCACTCCATGATTCTCCACAGAGCCTCCCTCTCGACACTGTCATATGCCGTTCTCCAATCCAACGCCAATACCCCACGTTCCCCCTCTTGTGGACCCTCAATAAACCTTCTAATAACCCCATGCCCCTCATACATTGATCTCCCCGGAATCCCATATTGACCCCTCACTATTACCTTTCCAATGACCTTTTTTATACGATTACCCAAAATTTTTGCAAAAAGTTTGTAGTCTGCACACATGAGTGATATCATCCAGTAATCTCTCACTGTGCACTGACTTTCACCCTTTGGCACCAAAACTACTAGTGCTGTCCCCTGCAAAGGTCCCAACGCACCCCTCTCTTTTATGATATTAAATAATTGCACCAAAAAATCTTTTAATACTCCCCAATGCTGTATGTAAAACTCCGCAGGCAGCCCATCTATCCCTGGTGCCTTACCCCTGCTCATATTCATTAAAGCCATCCACACCTCTTCCTCCACAATAGGCCCCTGTAACTGTTCCCTGTCGTCCCTGTCCAGCACACTCCACACCCATCCCCCTGTCTCTCTTAAAGCCCCCTCTCTCACACCCACACTCCTCATATGTGCACTAAGCCAAGAATCAACATACCCTCCCATCCCCTCCGTTGTCACCAAATCTTGTCCCTCCCTATACCCTTCTATGTCCTCAAGAACTCTCAAACCCACCATTTCCATTGCAACGCGCCGGCGCCCCTGCCCTCGCAGGACACACGCCGATGGTCTATCACCCCACATGACCTCCTCCAACCCCCCTAAAACCCTTGCCGCATCAAACCTCTCATTTTGCACTTCCATTAGGCGTTCCTTCACTCCTCCTATGTCAGCCACAGGGGCTCCCATCCCCCCCCTTCCTCTCTCATGATACTCCCTTAACTGCCCCTCAAGATACCTAATAAGCCCATAAGCCAACTGATTCTCGTGCCTTCCCTGTCGGACATAGAACTCTCGAATCCTCGTCTTCGCCGTCACATCCCACCATCTCAACACATCCCCATTGACTTCCATCCCTTCCCATAAGCCTTTCCACCATTGTGCAAATAGGACCCTCCCCTCAACATCTTGAAGCAACCGAACATTCAATTTCCAATAACTCTTATACCTGTTCGGCCGCCCCTCCCATCCCAAATCCACCAAAACACCTCTATGATCAGAAAAAAAGACATCCAAAACCCTTACACTCCGCACCACAGCTTTCCTTGTCACGTATATCCTGTCCAGCCGTGCAGCATACCCCTGCCTCACAAAGGTGTGCTGCACCTCCCACGCCGCCCCCCCTCTACATCCACCAACCCCACCCCGGTTAACAGGTCCCTCAGAACGCCAGAACAATATCCTGCTCCCCTAGGTTCCACATCCTTGCGGCGTATAACGCAATTCCAGTCCCCTCCCACCACAGCTAATGCTGGAAGCGACCTTAAGTGATACACCAACACTTCACGTACAAACTCATTCTTCACTCGACTGTCCCCCTCCGCCGGACCATAAACACACACAAAAGACATCTTATCTCTTCCCCATGTCCCATCCACTCTTATAACCCTCCCCTCACCCCCCTCCTCACAATGATGTACAGTAAACGGGCTAGCCTCCCTCACCAAAATAGCCACTCCTCCTTTCAATCTCGTTGAGTGTGCCGTATATACAGTATACCCCTCAATCATCAACATACAACCCGGCTTGTGGTTGTGCTCTTGCACAAACACTACATCTACACCATACCTAATGAGCATCTCATGAAACCATTCACACTTCCTAGAATTTTTCAGACCATTAACATTTATAGAGAGACTCTTGAATTTGTCAATGGAGGTTTGCCTTTACGTATTGCACCACCTTTATCCCCCTTCTCCTTTATACGCCCTTGATCTTCAATCACCATTCTGTGATCTGCTTTCACATGCCCCTTGCCCCTGGACCCCCCAGGTCCATGCTCAACCACTTCAGCCCACACCTTTTTGCCCGAACGCTGTGCCGGAGTGAGCACATCCACATCGTCCACGTCCGAGGGCACTGCCGCTCTCTTCCGTGACACTCGAGCCTTTCTCCCCACCTCCACCTGGAAGCCATCCCCGTGCACTTCCGCCACCACCGTGCCAATTTGCAACCCAGCCTCAACCTGGGTCTCTGACATGCCTCCCCCCCTCTCACCACCTGGAACCCCAGCAGCATCCAGGGCACCCACAAGCCCCTCAACTGTGACCTCTCCTGGGGTCCCTAACAGGTCGTGGAGGACTGAATCAATGGTAGCCTCCACAGCCCTGTCCTCACCCAGTGACACCACATCTTTGGTCTCCGGTGCCTGCCCGGCAGTGCATGTCTCTCTCGGAAGAGTTACACACTCTTCCTCCCTCAAGGCCTCCTCGACCTCCACACTCCAAGCCTTGTTCAAGGAAACCGACTCAGGTCGTGCCAAATCCAACGTCTCAAGGTCCTCTGATGCCTCCTTATGCTGCTCCTTCGCCTGTGTACCCTGTTGTTTAACACACTGCGCAGCAATGTGATCATAGGCACCGCATAATCGACAGGTACATTGTTGCCCTGCGTAAGTCACCATTACTTGAGTCCTGAAGTCTTCTAGGAAAATATAGGAAGGAATAGGATGCCTCAATGTCATTTTTAAGGAAAAACTTCCTTCAGGCATCCCAGAATACGATCCTTCCTTCCATTTCCCCAATGTCGCCATATGAACAGTCCCAAACTTCTCGAAGACAGCACGTAGGTCTGCCTCATTAGCCTCAAAGGGTACATTTCTTATCTTCACCCACGTATAATGGCGGGACACATCATGTAGCCTTACCGTCACTGCAGGATTCACTGGTACACAAAGATCTTGGAACCTGGCGACTATGTCCTCATATACACTTGCATTGAGAAATTTCACAAAAATTCTATATGCCCCGTTCAAGGCTACACCATACAGCTCTTCGTTGGCAATGCCGTATGTGTCCCTGATGATGGCAGGTAATAAAACTTGAGCTGAGTGGGCATGCACAGCCCCACGCACCACTTCTATGCCGACAGTGTTTACCCTTCTTCTTGCCGGCTGCGCCATTTTGAGAAAACCAAGTTGTCACCGGCTGACAGCAGAGGGCAGGCTCAGCTCACGTCCGCTCATCCCAAAGGTTGAGCGACGAATGACCCTAAACCAACTATCAGCATAGAGACTCATACTTTCCGTGTTGGATAGGACCCGACCCTCTAGATACCCTCCCACCCCAGGGCTTGTCTCCAATTGTAGAATGGTGGTTACCGTCTGTCGATCTCGAAATTTATGTAAAACAAACCCGGACGGCTTATCACCCCACAATACATCCTCTAACCCCGCCCTAACCCTGATTGCATCAAACCTATCATGGTGTAATTCAGCTATTCTACTCCGAAGACTAGCCATGTCATCCCTCCTACCACCTCGCCCATCATAACAGTCTTGCAACTGTCCCTCCAAATAATTTTGCAACCCAAAATGCCACCTCGCCTCTTCTCGTCCCCTAACCTTAAAAAACTTCACTATCTCAGGTTTGGCCTGCATTTCCCACCAATCTAACAGATCTATCCCCCTATCCCTAGCCTCCCAAAAATGCAACCACCAATCACTGAAAAAAGGCCCCTCCCCCTCCTCCCTAAGAAGCCTTACATTTAATTTCCAGTACCCAGAATAAATACGCACTACTCCATCCCACATCAGATCTGCTATTACCGCCCTGTGATCAGAAAACCCCACATCGAAGGTTTGCACCCTCACAACATCTATACCCTGCTTAATATAGATTCTGTCCAATCGCGCCTCATATCTCCTACAGACGAACGTGTGCTCCACTTGGTATCCCCCCCTCCCTACCACATCAACCACCCCAATATCTCGCAATACATCCCACAGAACACTCAACACACAACCCGCCCCTCTCGGTTCGATATCACTACTCCGTACTATACAATTCCAATCACCTCCTATTACTGTTATAGCAGGCAAAGCTCTCAAGTGATACAGCAATACCTCCCTAACAAAATCTACTTTTACCCTGATATTGCTAGTTGCTGGCATGTAAACACCTATGAAACTAGCCCAACTCTCACCCCAGACACCATCCACCCTCACGATCCTCCCACCACCCCCTCTTCCCAACCCATGACATGCAAGGGGCTGGTCTCCTTTACCGCCACTGCCACCACACCTTTCAATTGCAAACCACTGCTAACATACATCCGATATCCTTTCCCCCTCAACTCACATCCAGCCCTGTGATTATGCTCTTGCAAGAAACAAATATCAACATCAAACCGCCGTAAAAACCACTCCAACCAAACTTTCTTGACCTCTTTCTTAAGGCCATTAACATTAAGTGTGACACACCTGAAATTTATAGAAGGGGTGGCTTTCCCCTATGTCGCTGGGATTTACTCACTGCACTTTTCACATTACGTGTACCCTTGTCACTCGATTTTTCCTGTGCATTCACCTCACCCCTCCCTCTCCCACTGTGCAACTCAGTCGTGCCTCTACCACTATGAGACGTCGGCTCCACCACCGCTGCCCATGACTTCTTCCCCGGCCTCTGCCCCGAGGTAATGACCTCGTCTATCTCTGTCGCAGCAGTTCTTTTCCTAGAACTTCCGCTTACACACATCACCATCAGGCGAATCCTCCTGGTGTACCTCCGCGACCACCACACGCTCCAGTCTAGTCTTATTCAAGGCTTCCTCGACGTTTTGTTTTCCCCCCAGCGCTCCAGCTTCACATAAACTGAGGACACCTTCTGCACAGGGCTCCTCCCCATCCAGAAAATCCTTGATCACATCTGCCAATAAACCATCCTGGGTCGAATCTTCCTGGACTAAAGACTCCTCAGATGTCACCTTTGTCTCCCCCAACGCCCCTGGGAGAGTGACACACTTCTGCGCCGCTGCCACCTCCCTTTCGACCTCCTCGCTCCAGAGGTCAGTCCTCCATCCTCCCGAAGCACCAGAGCCAGGCACCAAATCACACGGCTGCTGTATCACAATTGGAGTCCCCAGAACTCGAGGAGCCTGCCTCCAAGGACACTGGGCTGCCATGTGCTCATAAGAGCTACACAAACGACATGTTTTCCTCTGACCAGCATAGTACACAAAAACCTGTGTTATATAACCGGTCATCATAACATAGGATGGTATAGGCCTTGTTAAAGACATTTTGAGGGTGTAAGAACCCTCCGGTAGCCCTTCATATGGACCATCCCTCCACACTTCAATGGTTGCAGAATGCACTGTCCCATAACTGCTGAGAAACTACTGTAGTCCATACGCCGTAGCCTCGAAGGGTACATTTCGTACCTTCACCCATGTGAAGTATTTAGAGACGTCATGTAAAACGACATCCACTGCTGAATTCACACTCACACGTTGTTCCTGATAATGCTCGAGAATTCTTGTGTAGTAGCCGGCACGTACAAATTTCACGAAGATTCATGTCAAACCATTAAGAGCAATGCCATACAATTCCTCATTGGGAATACCATATGCATCCCTGATGATGCCAGGGAGAACGTTCATCATAGCACCACTTGAGGTACCACGAACCAGCTCAATGCAGACAGTATTTATTCTCCGTCCTGTACATTCCGTCAATTTGAATCCAAGTGAAAACAGGTAAACTGCGCAAAAGCCAACTCAATCAGGAGCTACTGCGCAGCAGGTCCGCACGCCCCAATAGCGATGCGAACAATGAATGCCCATCATCATTCGTTTCTCCACCGGTCGGCCTCCTGGCCTGCCCTCACTGCCCACACTCTGCCGCCATATGATCATAGTCGCTGCAGAGGCGGCACGTCCGTCGTTGACCAGCATACGACACCATGACCTGCGTGCGGAAGTCATCAAGGTACACATACGATGGTATAGCTTGGCGTAGAGACATCTTAAGGGTAAACGAACCTTCTGGGAGACCAGTATACGCCCCAGCCACCCACTTGCCTTGTTTAGCCATGTGTACCACTCCGTATCTGCTGAAAACACTGTGGAGATCCATTGCATCGGCCTCGAAGGCCACATTGCGCAGTTTCACCCACGTATATTGTCGTGAGACATCCACCATACGCACATGGACTTCAGGGGACACATCTACGCAGAGATCTTCGAACTGCTCAACCAGCTCCTCGTACACTGGCCCCTTGAGTAGTTTCACAAATATCCGGTAGGCGCCATTTAAGAGATAAGATAAGATTTCGTTCCGTTCGGATTTTTAACCCCGGAGGGTTAGCCACCCAGGATAACCCAAGAAAGTCAGTGCGTCATCGAGGACTGTCTAACTTATTTCCATTGGGGTCCTTAATCTTGTCCCCCAGGATGCGACCCACACCAGTCGACTAACACCCAGGTACCTATTTGCTGCTAGATGAACAGGACAACAGGTGTAAGGAAACGTGTCGAAATGTTTCCACCCGCCGGGAATCGAACCCGGGCCCTCCGTGTGTGAAGCGGGAGCTTTAGCCACCAGGCCACCGGGCCACACCGTACAAATCCTTGTCCGCAATACCATAAGTGTCACGGATAATCTTGGGTAGCAAAACTTGTGCATTCTCAGGTGTAATCGCCCCTCGAACAAGCTATATACCAACGGTATTCACCCGCCTCCTCACGCTGAATACCATGACGTCACTGGATAGCTTGCTAGACTCTCAACAGAGAGGTACGAGGCACGTCCACACTCCCTGGCAGCTAGGTCGCGAATGTGCGTAATTAAATTTTAAGGTAACGCAACGTAATCTAACCTAAAATAATTTATATATACCTAAGAAGAGAATAGTTGAATTAACAGTTTGAATAAATGAAACATGACGAAAAACCAGTGAGTCGACAAACCTAGAATTTTACAAATACTTTAACAACTTTAAGTCATTGGAGAGAAGTTAATTTAAGTTTTAGGCCTAGCGGCCAAAAGCGGCTAGGCCTACTGGTCACACTGCTCATTAGGCTGCGAGTCACCTGAACATTGGCATCCACAAAATACAAATTAAAATATATTCTCTCCGTATATATACTGAGACATACATACTACTCGGTGTATATACCATGACATCTAGTTTAATTGTAGAACAAAATACCGCTGCTAGATGGCGCTGAAAACAAATAATTCCAGAAATGCCGTTGGAAAAATTAGGGGGCAGTTCCCTTTCTTAGTGAGATGTTGATGATCAGATTGTGAGGTAACTTAGCAAGTGAGCTGACTGACAGCACAGGCAGAGGTGGTCAGTTGTGAGGTGACTTAGCAAGTGAGCTGACTGATAGCTCGGGCGGATGTGTTCAGTTACATTAACTTATTTAAGGTATGTAATGTTTTGCTCACCCATAAAACAAATCCCTAAAAATATTATTTTTTATTTACTCATTTCATTGTAGGATCGTATTTTTAACCTTACTATAATAAATTCTGCTATAGTTCTGTTGATAGTAAAAACTATTATAGCATTTTCTCAATCTGTGAAGCCGAGTGGTTGACAGACTCTAAATTATCTAGCAGTAACAGCTGAAGTCACTTCGTAATTAATCTTTGACTTTTAGTTTAACCCAAAGCTGTTACCTAGTCACTTAACACTATTTAAATATTTATAAAATGCAACAGGACGTGGAGTTTGTCTTTCCAACTGGAACAAACAGGTACAAAATTATATGGGCACATAATCAATATGTAACAAGATACAGGCAGTAAAACGATAATCTGCAGTGACTACACAAATACCAAAGAAGCACTTATATAATGACATCAGAATTGGCTGCTGCACTCCAATCAAACACTACTTTTATGTACTGTGCTTCACGTGAAAAAAGGTCTTATAATAAAAACGATAGTCCTACTTAGTAATGCTGACACTCCCCCCCCCCTTTGAAAAACATACCACTTTCACCTGAGTATACTCATTGACATCTCTTATACATTTATTAGAGCATTAAGGATATCATTGACATGTATAAACACAATCCAGCCATCTAAAAGGCTGACTATAATAAAAGAAAAGTCTGAACATGATGGCACACATCCACCAAAGAAACCAATCCACACCCTAACCCTCATATACCCCATGATAACAATCAATATCGTGCACGGTGGTGGATTTAATACACTACCGCTGACTCTTCACCCCCCCCCCCCACATGCCTAGTAACTGTCTGCCGTCACCACTCATAACCTCCATCAGTCATTAAATTTAAAAAAAACATTAAGGTACAATGACAAAGGAATATGAGAACCCCTTATCGTCTCCGCCACAGAAAAATAAAAATGGTACATTTTCTAATTACTTACTACTGATTCATCTTTGTGTTTACAAAATATCCCCTATCCCCTATGCTTTTTATCTCTTTACTCCATAGCTAAAAACCAGATTATACATTTCATCAATCAAATTATATTACAATAAGCATAATAATATCAAGACTTATCTGACTAATAGGTGTACATTATTATCACCCTGAGTTCCATGAAATTTACATAAGAATTAATACATATATTGACAATCCTCACAATCCTTCCCGTCTTCTAAATACAGTGTACATATATCCAATGACATTTCGTTATGATCCAATCATATTTACTTTACACTTCCCCTTTTCCCTAGTGCAAGATAAATGCCACTTGCACTAGAGTCACAACACCTTACATTTGTTCACTTAAAACGCATAAAAAAAAGAACTAACATAAATAACTTATAACAATATATAGATAGTAATTATTTGACAGTGAAGAATACCAACTAATATGGTTAACAGTACACTAGAAATTGTAACTCACTCACTAATACATATTCCCATTTTTTATGTATTTTGTTCAACAAGATATCTATATTTGTTAAATGTTCCAGAGCAATATCAGACTTACTCTGTCATGCACTAAGTTACACAATATAACTTATGGCTCCTAATAAAACATGTACCGGGCAGTACTACCTCAATCATTAATAAAACCAACCTGGCAAAAGACACTTCAGAAAGCTACCCCATGCTATCTGTATTAAAAAAAAACAAACTCACGTTCCCTTCCATGCTCAAGTTCGTACCTGACGTCGAAAGTCATAAAACCCCTGTCTCTTAACCAAATGTCACCAGTTCACCCCCCATTCCTAACGACTTTACACCCATATGCTCCACTACCACACACTTTTATTCCACCTTCCATCCTCCACTAATCTCAAAAAAGAACAAGAATGCCAGTTTAGGGAGAACCAGCCCAAACCAGCTCTAAACTACACCCAACCCTAACATTACACCTACCGACAGATTACGATAACCCAAGGGAAAACTATTTACCCACAACCTCCCATATAGTAGCCTATTTCTGCATACTGTACGATACACACTCGCCGCAAGCGCCCGCACCCTATATTCACCCCCCACCTCCCGCATGCACCAAGACACGTACAAAAATATGCCACTACATACATCACTGCCCTCCGAATGTCCTTGGAAACCCCTCCCACATCGAAATGCAAAGCCCTCAAAGTCGAAATGTTTCTTCCCCCTCCTGCCACTATACCCAGAACTCTCGCTAACCATGCCCTTACAAAACCCAAGGTTTCACAAAAATATATGGCATGAAAAGCCGTCTCCTCTTCCTCACAATGCAAACAAGTGCCAGCACCTACATAACCCATTCTATATAGCACTGACCTTGTAGCTAGAATTCCCATAAAGAATCTATAAACCACTTCACGAACCCTTGGCTTTAATCTGATCTTCCGAAAGTCTTCCCAAATGCCCCTCCAATCATACATTGGGTATGTAGCTACTCCCTGCATCACTGTACCCTGCTTACCTGTCCTCCCAAGCCTACTTACCCTTACTTTTTTTGCTTCCCTTACTGCCAACAAATTTCGCACCATATCTTCACACTCCAGTAGTGCCTTTCCCTTCCACCATTTTTGCACATCCTTCATGACCTCTCCCACCCTTCTACCCCTCTCCCCTCCCACCCTCAAGTATCGCTGCTTCATACACTGCCTTCACTCGTGTGTCCAAAGGTATAAGACCCAGCCCACCCTGCCGCACGCCCATCACCACCACCTCCTTCCGTAGCCATGGCTTCCCATAACCCCACACATACCTCAAAACCACCCTCTCCAGTTCCTGAATATCACACGACCTCAGGGGATATATTTCTGCCACGCCCCACACTTTACTGTACACAAGTGTATTTACTACCACCACCCTCTGCTGCAATGTTACATCCCCAGCCCTCCACCCGCGCATCCTACCCATCGCTCTACTCGCTACTTCCTTGGAATTTATTCTGGGCCTCCCCAGCGTCCGCCATATACACAACCCCACATATCTTAATTCTATCCACTACGTTCCACCCATACTGTTCCCCCAAACCCCCCCCCCACCCACCCACGTGCCTACTTCTAATAACTTTGACTTTGCTCCATTAACCCTCATCCCTGTCGCCCCACCAAAAATTATTATACGTCCCACATTCCCCAATCCTATTTCCCCTCCTACCAAAACTGTGGTGTCATCCACATACCCCACAATACCACATCTCCCAGGACCCACCTCTCCCTGTTCCCACACTCCTTCCTCTATAAGCCTATAAAAAGGGTCCTGCATGCATGCAAAGAGGATTTGAGACAAGGGGAAACCCTGTCGCAAACCCATCTCCATCTGCACTGGCAACCCTAACTTCCCATTAACCTGAACCCTGACCGTTGCAGGCGTATACAAAGTAGTCGCCCAGCGCACAATCTCATCACCAAAACCCTGTTTTTTTTAAAATACACCACAACATAAGTCTATCTACACTGTCATAAGCCTGCTTCCAATCAATCCCCAAGATCCCCCCCCCCGTTGTCTACCCTCCACAAAATCCTTAATTCTTCCATGCCCCTCACGCATACTTCGACCTGGAATCCCACACTGTCCTCTATGTAGGACTCGGTCAAGCACCTTTTTCATACGGTTACCTAAAACCTTCGCAGAAACTTTATAATCTGCACACATGAGGGAGATCGCCCTAAAAGCACCCAAGGTCTTTCCCCCCCCTCCCTTATAGACCAAAACTACTACCCCCATGCCCTGCGATTCCCCCAACACTCCCCTTTCCTTCATACAATTAAACAACCGGACCAGACATTCCTTCATACAATCCCAATGTGTAATATAGAAATCATTAGGAATTCCATCAATGCCCGGAGCTTTTCCCCTACTCAAGCCCATTATCGCCTCCACCTCCTCCTCACTGATCCTACCCTCTATTACCGCACTCTCCTCCTCCCCTAAAATACCTCGAATTCCTTCTCCCAGAATCTCTCCCTCCCTCTCTCCTCCCTCCCTCTGCTTAAAATTCTCCCTAAACCAGTAATCAGCATAATTGCTCATTCCATCGGTGGTACTAAGTACCTGCCCCACCCTATATCCCCCCACCCCTTTACACACCTCTAATCCCATAATCGTGGTCATCTGTTGCCTATTCCTAAATCTCCTCAAAACACATCCTGACGGTTTGTCACCCCATAGAACCTCCTCTAAACCTTCCCTCACACGTATCGCATCAAAACGAGAATTTTGTATATCCCTCAATCTTCCCCTTAAAACCTCTATTTCTCCATGTCTAGCCCCCCTCCCCCTTCATAACAATCATTTAGCTGCCCCTCTAAATATTTCTGTAAACCATACCTCCACCTCGCCTCATCCCTTCCTCTATGCTGGTAATACTCCCTAATCTGCAATTTAGCGTGCTTCTCCCACCATTCCAAGACATCCTCCTCTTCGTTGCGAGCCTCCCATAGTTGCTTCCACCATTCCCTAAAAAACAACCCCTCCCCATCTCCCTGAAGTAGCCTCACATTCATTTTCCAATAACCCACATGCCTACGAACCATCCCTTCCCATGCCATCTCTGCCAAAAAGGCACGATCGTCCGGAAAACCTAAATCTATCGTCATTACACGTTCTACTGTTATCTCGAGTTATATATATACGATCCAACCTGGCAGCATAACCCCTCCGCAGAAACGTGTGCTCTACTTTCCACCCATCGCCCCTGACTAGGTCATAAACCCCTGCATCCCTCAACAAATCCCTCAATACCCCAAGCACACACCCTGCCCCTCTCGGTTCCACATCCTTATTCCTGATTACACAATTCCAATCCCCACCTATTATAGAAACCATTGGTAAACCCCGCATGTAGAAAAGCAAAACCTCCCTTACAAAATTCACCTTAACCCGTATGTTACTATCTGCCGGCATATATATCCCCAGAAAACATACTCTAATCTCGCCCCATATCCCTTCCACCCTCGCCACCCTCCCCTCCCCTCCCTCTTCCCACTTGAGCACGTGGAATGGGCTGGACTCCCTCACTGCCACTGCCACCCCACCCTTTAATTTCCCTGAACTACCAACATGCATCCTAAAACCGTTCAGCCTCAACTCTCTGCCATACTTGAAATTGTGTTCTTGAATAAAACACACATCAATGTTAAAACGCCCCTCTTCAAGGGGGGCTCCTTGGCGTGGTGAAGAGGCTCTTGGTCTGAGGAATTAGCCCTGTCGGTCTTCTTCCTCAGACCGAACCTAATTACCCCCCATTCTCCCCTCCCCTATCCCATCCTCCCCATCCTCCCCTTTTTCCATTCCTCCTCCTCCTCCTCACCCCTCCCTTTTGCCCTTCCTCTTTTTAGCCTTCGTGATTTCTCCCACAGGCGCGCTAGTTCCTAGGTAGGGGAAAGGACACCGGGGTCCATCCCATTCCGTTGAGGTTTCTTGGCGGTGGCGTAGTTTGCCGTGGAATCTGGATTGCCTAGGGATGTCCCGATCCCTCTCCGGTATCCCGGAGTGGCTTTGGGTGTCTTTTGGGCGACGGGTGTATCTCTGGAAGCCACCTTTCGGATTCCGGGGGTGGTGGCTGAAGGAGGTATGCTTTGTGGCGGATATCCGGCCGCCCTCTCTTTTGTCCACCGAGGTAGCTCGGCAGATGTGAGGTTGCTATCCCAGATTGCTGGTTTACTGGCATGAAGGGTAGGGTATGGCACGGGTTCCATGCTGCATCTGCGCTACTAGCGGTGTCGAGTCCTCTTGGGCGCGGAGGGGGATTTCCGGCCCTTTCATTCCTCCTGGGAACTATTCCTCCCCGCTCCCCCCTTTTTTTATTCTTTTTTTTATTTTTATTTTCTTTTCTTCTTTCTTTTTTTTTCTTAAAAACAAAAAGCAAAGGAGTAACCTAACCATGGCAGCCCTAGTCCATGAAACCACTACCCCCGGGCCCCTTCTTGATACCGCACCCCATTCTGACCCTGCCTTGTGTTTAGACCACTCTTCGGACACTCCTGATGCCCCTGTACCTCTTGCTGGTGCTGTTTCCTCACCCGCTTCAGGTACCGGGGCTTCGACTGACTCCTTCGATTTGTCTGAACTCCGCTCTCCTTTGACTATGCTTCCGGCTTCTCCCTCTACGGTACGGCAATTTTCGAATCGCCCACCCATTTCCTGCCGGACCAACTCCGGTCCTACTCCTAAACGCTAACGTCAATCTCCTGATGATGCTCCGTCGTTACCTTCCCATTCTACTCGGAAACGACCGACACGTCAAGCACTCCCTCTCCACGCTCAGTTTCGGACCACACAATGGACTAAATTCTTTACTTTAAGACCAACTTCTTCTTCTGCCTACCTTTCTGACCATAGTATTGCCAAAGCGCTCCTGCGTCATGTTGGCAGAGATATTTCATTTCACGCTCTCAAGAGCGGTACACGCATCGTCACTGTCCAGAATGCTACCCAAGCTCATGATCTTTCTCTCCTTTCGAATATCGATACTACTCCTATCACTATTGAAAAACATCTCTCTCTCAATTCTTGTAGTGGTACTGTCATTCTGCCCCATACCATAGTCCAACAGAATTTCCAGTCATGTGGCAATGATATTTTTGAACAGCTGGAACTCCAGGATCTCCCAATCCTCAAAGTAGACACTTATGTCCTTCCTGCCCGGGGGCGGAGACGTTACCCTTGCAATGTGGCTCGTTTAACTTTTGACAGCCGAGAACTCCCGTCCTCTGTATATGTCGCGGGACATCGGTTACAAGTTCGAAAGGTGATACCTACACCGCAACAATGTAGAAATTGCTGGCGTTTTGGTCACCCAGCGAAATATTGCAGATCTATGGCCGAATGCCCAGTCTGTGGTGCCGACAACCATTCTAATACATCTTGCAGTCAACCTCCATCTTGCCTTAATTGTAATGAAGCTCACCCTTCGTACTCCCGCCGTTGCCAGGTCTACTTAAATGAACGTGAAATCCGTTGCCTCAAAGAGGCAGAAGGTCTCCCTTATGCTATGGCAGTTACTCATCTCCGCCTCCAAGGGAGACTACCCCGTGTTTCTTATTCTCGTGTTTCCAAACGTCCCCCCTCTTCTGGGGTCCCATCTTCTGCAGCCTCCTCTGTTGTTACCCCTCCCATAGCCACTACGGCATCTAATCCTTTTGCTGTCCTTGGCTCTGACGTCCCGACTACAACTCAGTCTGTTCTCACATCTTCGCGTCCTTCCTCACAAGCCCCAGTATCGACAAGACCTCGTACGACACCTAATACCAATCGCCCCTCTACTCAGAAGTCCAAAAAATCCACATTGCTCAAATCTTCTTTGCCCCTTCCTTCCCTTCTTCCACCTCCACACATTACCTTTCCAGTCTCTGTACCTAGTTCTTCCCCTCTCTCTGGCTCTATTACAAGTGTGGAGATTCACCCTCCTCCTCGTACTATGCCTTCCACCCCCGTCCTCTCCCAAGTTTCTCCCTCTTCTGTCACCTCCCAGGTTTCTACCTCTTCTGTCCCCCCCCACACTTCATCTCCAGTCCCTTACACTTTTCCCTCCCCCTCTACTTTGGTACAGTCCATTACTGTCCCAATCTTTACTCACCCTCCTCCTCCTATCTCCAATATGGTTTCCCATACATCTTTGAATTCAGAAACACTTGAAGCCATTTCAGAATATATTGCAGAGACTAAACCTTCAATGGACACTGATTCACTTCCTGTTCCTTCTCTTCCCTCTCCTCCATCTTCACAACCCCATTCTTCGCAACGCTCCGTTACTTCGCTACTTGAACATCTTCCAATGCCACCACACATTGACTTTTCTAACCCCTCTAGTCCGTAGGTGCCTTTACCTACAGATTCCTGATATTTTCTTCATCGCCAATCATGGCCTATTTACAGTGGAATATCCGCGGCCTCAGGGGTAATCGGGGTGAGCTTCAGATGTTGCTTTCCAGGTTTTCCCCTGTTGGTGCTTGCTTACAAGAACCAAAATTACACTCGGCTGTTTTCCAACCTATCTCAGGCTATAATTTATTGTATTCTTCGGATCCTTTCTCAGATGGGACCTTTAATGAAAGTGCCCTTCTTCTACGCAATGATATTCCGTACTGTCAACTATTTGTCCATACCTCGCTGCATTACACTGCAGCCCGTATCCACTTGAATAAGTGGTTTACAATATGTTCTTTATATCTCTCTCCTTCTCGAGCATTTTCTATCCCAGACTTTGCCTTTCTTGTTTCATCCTTACCACCACCACTTCTGTTACTTGGTGATTTTAATGCCCACCATTTCCTCTGGGGGGGGTCTCATTGTGACTCACGTGGCATTCAGTTGGAGGCTTTTCTTGCCTCTCACCCCCTCCATGTTTTAAATACGGGTACTCCCACCCATTTTGATCCTCGTACTCATACTCTCTCTTGCATCGATCTATCAGTCTGCTCTTCCTCCACTGCACTAGACTTCACCTGGTCTGTTCTACCAGACTTACATGACAGCGATCATTTTCCGATCATTCTTACTTCTCCTTCCTATTCACCACCTTCCCGTAGCCCTCGCTGGCAATTTGATCGGGCAAATTGGGATCTTTACTCACACCTCACTGCTTTTAGTGAGGTTCCTTCTTCATCCTCCATTGATGAGCTCCTACACATCTTCTCGACATCAGTTTATACCGCAGCTTCTCATTCTATACCCCAAACCTCAGGCAGGCATTCTCAGAAGTGCGTGCCTTGGTGGTCTCCTGCTTGTGCTCGTGCAGTACGTTTGAAACGTGCTGCATGGGGCAGGTACCGGTACAATAGAACCGCTGAGAGACTTGTTGATTTTAAGCAGAAGCGTGCGATCGCTCGCCGTGTCATCCGTGAAGCTAAACGCACTTGTTGGCGAGACTGTTTCCACCATCACCTCTGCTTCTTCTATGAGTGCAGTCTGGAAAAAAGTGAGGAAATTGAGTGGTAAATACTCTCCTGACCCGGCTCCTGTTCTACGGGTCACTGGTGTTGATATAGCAAACCCTCTCGACGTTGCCATTGAACTTGGCACACATCTGGTCCGTATTTCCCGAGGGCTCCATCTATGCCCCTCGTTTCTTTCCTCAAAGTCTGCCAGAGAGTTAGTACCCTTGGACTTTTCTTCTCTCGGAGAAGAACAGTATAATGTGCCTTTTACACTTCAAGAACTGGAGGCAACGCTCTCAGCTTGCCGATCATCGGCAGCTGGGCCTGATGACATTCATATTCGTATGTTACAACATTTACATCGGTCAGCCCTTGTAGTCCTCTTACACCTCTTCAATCTTATTTGGGCACAAGGAGTTCTTCCCCAGCTGTGGAAATCTGCCATTGTTCTCCCTTTCCGCAAACCGGGTACTACAGGACATGATGCCTCCCACTATCGCCCCATCGCTCTTACAAGTGCAGTTTGCAAAGTGATGGAACGCCTCGTAAATCGACGTTTAATGTGGTATTTAGAGACTCACAACAGTCTCTCCGCTAGTCAATATGGCTTTCGTAAGGGTCGTTCTACCATAGACCCCTTACTACGCTTGGATACGTATGTTCGTAATGCCTTTGCGAATAATCACTCAGTTATTGCCATATTTTTTGACCTTGAGAAGGCATATGACACAACTTGGAGGTATAATATTTTGGCCCAGGCCCATTCCTTAGGCCTCCGAGGCAATCTACCATCCTTCCTTAAGAACTTTTTAACTGACAGACATTTCCGTGTTCGAGTCAATAATGTTCTTTCCCCGGACTTCGTCCAAGCTGAAGGTGTCCCTCAGGGATGTGTTCTAAGCACAACACTTTTTCTCCTTGCTATAAATGATTTGGCCTCTGTTCTTCCACCCAATATTTGGTCATCACTCTATGTTGATGACTTCGCTATTGCTTGTGCAGGCGCTGACTGTCACCTTATTGCAGTTTCTCTCCAGCATGCGGTCGACCGTGTTTCCACTTGGGCCACCACACATGGGTTTAAATTTTCAAGTACCAAAACTCACCAAATTACTTTCACTAGACGCTCTGTTATCTCCGATCATCCTTTGTATCTCTATGGCTCCCGTATCCCCGAACGTGATACAGTCAGGTTTCTAGGCCTTCTCTTTGACCGTCGGTTAACCTGGAAACCTCACATTACCTCTCTGAAGGCAACTTGTCACAGCCGGCTAAACCTTCTTAAAACCCTTGCTCATCTTTCCTGGGGAGCTGATCGTCGAACTCTGCTTCGCCTACATTCAGCCCTCGTTTTATCGAAACTCGATTATGGTGACCAGATTTATTCCGCGGCCTCTCCTGCTACTCTCTCTAGCCTTAACTCTATCCATCACCAAGGCTTACGTTTGTGCCTTGGTGCTTTTCGCTCTTCCCCTGTTGAGAGCCTCTATACAGAAGCAAATGTTCCATCCTTGTCTGATCGCCGTGATGCCCATTGCCTTCGTTACTATGTACGCTCTCACGATCTACACAATCCTTCCATTTATAGAATGGTCACCGATATTAGTAGACATTCTTTATTCGTTCGCCGCCCCTGTTTGCTCCGTCCCTTTTCTCTTCGCCTACATTCACTCTTGTCTTCCCTTCAGTTACCACCTTTATATGTTCATGTAGCATCTCACTTTTCCCTGCCCCCCTGGGAAGTTCCAGCTGTTCGGGTCTGTTCTTTCTCACTCCCTTGCTCGAAAGCTCAACTGCCTACGGTGGCTTCCCGCTCTCTTTTTCTTGATCACTTCCACTCCCATTCTCATGCCACCGCTGTGTACACAGATGGCTCTAAGTCTTCAGACGGCGTCGGATTCGCAGCAGTGTTTCCGGACAGCGTCGTACGAGGGCATTTACTATCTTCAGCTAGCATTTTTACTGCTGAACTGTATGCCATTCTTGCAGCACTTATTCGTATTGCATCTATGCCTGTGTCATCATTTGTAGTAGTCTCAGACTCCCTTAGTGCTCTACAGGCTATACGAAAATTTGATACATCTCATCCCCTAGTTCTCCGTATCCAACTTTGGCTACGCCGTATCTCTACCAAACATAAAGATATTGTTTTTTGTTGGGTCCCTGGTCATGTCGACGTACAGGGCAATGAACAGGCAGACACTGCTGCGCGGTCAGCAGTATATGACCTACCAATTTCCTATCGAGGTGTTCCATTTCTGGACTATTTTGCTGCAATAGCTACCCACCTTCGCACCCGTTGGCAACAACGGTGGTCAACTCTGCTCGGTAACAAACTTCATTCTGTTAAACCGAGCATAGGTTACTGGCCGTCTTCTTGTCATCAGTGCCGAAGTTGGGAGACCACTCTCTCCCGCCTTCGCATTGGCCACACTCGTCTTACTCATGGGTATCTCATGGAGAGGCACCCTGTTCCTCTCTGTGAGCAGTGTCAAGTTCCAGTATCAATTAGCCACATTCTGTTAGACTGCCCTCTCTATCAACGAGCACGCAGAATTTACCTCCAACGTCGTCTTCGTTCTACTACTCTCTCTTTACCTTCCCTTCTTGCTGATGGACCCTCCTTTAATCCTGACTCTCTCATTGACTTCTTGACAACGACCGATTTACTCCACAAACTCTGATGATACTTTTCGCACTCCCCTCAGCCCTTTCTGGTTCAGTCTCTTGCTGCCCTTTACCCTTTCACCATCCACTGCCCCGCTGTTATCCGTAACCTGTTGCTCATCCATCTCCCTTTTGCCACCTGATGCCCTCACTTCCTTCCTGCCCTGCAGCGCTGTATAGTCCTTGTGGCTTAGCGCTTCTTTTTGATTATAATAATGTTAAAACGCCGCAAAACATCCTCCAACCATACTCGTTTACCGTCAGCTCTAAGGCCATTCACGTTTATCATTAGACACTTAAAGATTCAGAAAGGGTGGCTTTCCTCTGTCTGTGTCCTGTCTGTTCCACTTTTTGCTGCTTCTGTCTTTCCTCGTGCACTCTTTCCCGCCTGTACCCCCTCCCCCCCTAGGCACTACCCCGCCCTTTCTTAATCACTCCTACCCCCGTCTTCTTCCCTGTACGCTGAGCTGGTGTTATAACCTCATCCGACGAGCCTCCAGCCCTCTTTCTAGATGTGCCCTCAATTCCCATATCAGTATTTCCATTGCCCTTGTGCACCTCAGCTTCCACCTGTAGCAACTGCAACATGCCAGGCTCTGACCCCAGAGGCTCTGGAATCTGCTCAATCAAGTCCTTCTCAACCGTCAGAATTCCCCTGTCTGTAGCTGGGTTCTCCCCCGCAGGCACGTCCAGGAAAGACTTAATCATCTCCTGTAGGGGCGTGGATAACTTCTGTGGATCGCCGGTCTCTCCCACCCCCACAGGCTGCTGCTCAACTCCCGGGCCCGTTTGCGGGGGAGTATCCGAAGCCACTGGTAATGTCACACAATTCTCTAACACGCCCTCCACTTCGTCCGCCCAATTACCTTTGCCTGCTGCACTCAAATTCTTCGGCAGAGGTTCCGCCTGAGACTCCGTGGCTCCTTGCCGCTCCCAAGGCCGCGGCGCTGCTGCTCTACCACATCCGGCCGCCATGTGGTCAAAAGCACCGCACAGGCGACATGTCTTTCGTTGTCCCGCGTAGGTCACGTACAGCTGTGTCCTAAAATTCTCCAGGACAACATACGATGGATTAGGTCTTCTTAAAGACATCTTGACGGTGTAAGATCCAGCCGGCAACCCTTCATAGATTCCCTCCGTCCATCGAACTAAAGTTATATCATGCACCTCACCATATCTTTGAAATGTCTCTATCTACATCGTCTGCCTCGAAAGGAACGTTGCGGATCCTCACCCAGGTGTAGTATTTTGAGGCATCCCGCAGGCGTACCTCCAGACCAGATGATACGGTGATGTTCTTCTCCTGGTACTGAGTCACCGTCCTTTCATATGCCTCCACTGTGCAGAACTTTATGAAGATTCGTGATGATCCATTAAGTGCTATTCCGTGCAAGTCTTCAACTTCAATGCCAAACGTGTCCCGTATAATCGTTGGTAATAAAACAGAGGCATTCGTAGGGTAAATTGCCCCTTTAACATTAACACACATGGTGTTGCTCCTCCTGCGGTAGCTGGCAGCCATCTTGGTGAAAACGAAGTTGCGCACCAGAGAAAGCAAGAGCTGTTTGCGCAGTGCGTCCACTCAGCCCGAAAGCGAAGAGGACAATGAGCTTTAGCAACCAGGCCACCGGGCCACACCGTACAAATCTTTGTCCGCAATACCATAAGTGTCACGGATAATCTTGGGTAGCAAAACTTGTGCATTCTCAGGCGTAATCGCCCCCCGAACAAGCTATATACCAACGGTATTCACCCGCCTCCTCACGCTGAATACCATGACGTCACTGGATAGCTTGCTAGACTGTCAACAGAGAGGTACGAGGTACGTCCACACTCCCTGGCAGCTAGGTCGCGAATGTGCGTAATTAAATTTTAAGGTAACGCAACGTAATCTAACCTAAAATAATTTATGTATACCTAAGAAGAGAATAGTTGAATTAACAGTTTGAATAAATGAAACATGACGAAAAACCAGTGAGTCGACAAACCTAGAATTTTACAAATACTTTAACAACTTTAAGTCATTGGAGAGAAGTTAATTTAAGTTTTAGGCCTAGCGGCCAAAAGCGGCTAGGCCTACTGGTCACACTGCTCATTAGGCTGCGAGTCACCTAAACATTGGCATCCACAAAATACAAATTAAAATATATTCTCTCCGTATATATACCGAGACATACATACTACTCGGTGTATATACCATGACTCGTCTAGTTTAATTGTAGAACAAAATACCGCTGCTAGATGGCGCTGAAAACAAATAATTCCAGAAATGCCGTTGGAAAAATTAGGGGGCAGTTCCCTTTCTTAGTGAGATGATGATCAGATTGTGAGGTGACTTAGCAAGTGAGCTGACTGACAGCACAGGCAGAGGTGGTCAGTTGTGAGGTGACTTAGCAAGTGAGCTGACTGATAGCTCGGGCGGATGTGTTCAGTTACATTAACTTGTTTAAGGTATGTAAACCATACCCCCGGCCGGGATTGAACCCGCGGTCATAGTCTCAAAACTCCAGCCCGTCGCGCTAGCCACTAGACCAGCTAGCCACAATAAGATTCATCCAACTAGGTATATTTCTACACCATAGGAAAGTTAGCACAGGCACCTCTGTGACCACAAATGCAAGTTTTTACAGACGAATCTCCAGCTAGCGTGGCCGTGACGAACTCTAGCTCAAGTCCCTTCACGGCCACGCTAGCTGGAGATTCGTCTGTAAAAACTTGCATTTGTGGTCACAGAGGTGCCTGTGCTAACTTTCCTATGGTGTAGAAATATACCTAGTTGGATGAATCTTATTGTGGCTAGCTGGTCTAGTGGCTAGCGCGACGGGCTGGAGTTTTGAGACTCTATGACCGCGGGTTCAATCCCGGCCGGGGGTATGGTTTATTTCCAATCGTGTCATTACGATTTCTTAAGTCAAGTTAAGGTATGTAATGTTTTGCTCGCCCATAAAACAAATCCCTAAAAATATTTTTATTTTTTATTTACTCATTTCATTGTAGGATCGTATTTTTAACCTTACTATAATAAATTCTGCTATAGTTCTGTTGATAGTAAAAACTATTATAGCATTTTCTCAATCTGTGAAGCCGAGTGGTTGACACTCTAAATTATCTAGCAGTAACAGCTGAAGTCACTTCGTAATTATTCTTTGACTTTTAGTTTAACCCAAAGCTGTTATCTAGTCACTTAACACTAAAATATTTATAAAATGCAACAGGACGTGGAGTTTGTCTTTCCATCTGGAAAAACTTGGATATTGGGTCGCCTCTTCTTGCCAACAACCCTCTGTACAGAGGCTCCAGACTCCCTCGCTTGTGTAGGTTGTCACGGTAGACTTTACTGTTTTTTTTTTTTTTCCTGTAGAAATCTGAATAAAATTTTGAATCTTCAAAGTTCCTGAACTGATGCTGTATATATAAACTTCGTATTTATTTGGACATTTTTGTTTTATAAAAGTAATTAAAAATACTTTACCATGAATTCCTTGCCTTTTTCTAACTATTAAGATTCTCCTACGATTGCTCTAAAATTAGTTTTTAAATGTTTTTAGTTTATCCCCTGTCTTGCAGGACAGTGGACACTGCAGCAGCAACAGTAGTCGTGGAATGTAGCAATACCTATAGTCTTAGATTCTAGAACCTTCCCGCCAAGTCTTCCTTCAGTGCATGGTAAGCAGTCTCGTCTTTATTCAGATGGATGGAAAGGCCTCGTCAGAATAGGATATAGTATGGAATGTTAGGGAAGCTTCTAAAGGCTGTATCTGGGAAAAAAAATTCTAACTGAAAGTTATCTAGAAAGAACTTGCTGGGAAATAGTGACTTTTCTTGTATACTAGACAGATTAACTATTTTTAAATTTGGTTTTAGTTAACTGTAATGCTAGACTTCTACCAATGTAAGCAACTATTTGTAGCTTACAAAGTTAGTGTAGATCACTAATTAAAACTGAATAGATTGGAATGCCTGACATCCTCGCATCTTTTTTTTTTTTCCTATGGGTCTTTGATAATCTCGTATCAAGGTTTAGCCACTTTACTAAAACCGGAAGGTTTGGTCCAATATTTACACTTGCAGGTGGTTCTGTAACTTCATGAAGCTAAAAAAAAAAAAAATAAAAAGTAAAATGTTAAAAAAAAGTATAACAGTACCATAATATAAAATAAGTAAAACTGCTTTATAAGTTCGTGGACCATTTGATGCAAATTAACCTTGATGGACTAAATACCATAGCAGCTTGTCACAAAACATTTTGTGATAAATGTTCAAAGTGCTAAAATGCAGTGATCGAAGTCCATCCCAGCTCTGATTTAAATTTTTACAGGCTCGTTATTAACACTTCATGCAAAATTCTTTTCTGTGGACTGCTTACTTCAGACTGCTCCTCTTTCAGGTCACAAGAACAGTCTGCGCAAACACCAGGAGTCGCGCTGTCAAGTCCTCGGGAAAAGTGTACCTGCTGTTCTCTAGCAGATATGGCAACGTATTCAGTTATAAGGCAGTGCCTAACTAAAAATATATTGGTTTAATAATTTTTTAATTTTATTCCCCCCCCAAAAAAAAAATGGAAAACCCATTAGGTAGATAATTTGTCAATTTTTATTTTTTTAAGCCCCCAGCAAAATTTTTCGAAAGTTTAGTTTCTTAACCGGCGTGAACTTTTCCTAAAATTACTTGCATTCCTTAAATTTTTTTTTTTCTTTTTTTTTTCATTTTTAATGACATTGCCCTTTCATAAGAACCTTTAAGGCTTAAATGTTAAATCTCTAGTTTAGAACTAGAATAAACTGTTGAGGTAATAGTTCATAGAAAAGATTTTTATTTTCACAAACTTTTACTAAAAGATTGTATATCCTGTTGAGAAATTAAAAATTCTCAAATAACTAGTTTTCGTCTGGCCTGGATCACTGAGGTATAAAGATGAAACCTAGTCCCGTAATGCGTTGCACGATATCGTCTATCTCACAATTTTTGACTACCACCTACGTAACAGACCCAAGTCTCGCGGGTATCTGGTGGAAAAACGCTTGGCACAGTTCAGAGAGACTACAAAGTTACGTTCAATCGTGCAGAAGAGTTACTAAAGACATCTTAACTTATTCTACCTGACCTCAGTCTCACCTTTGATGTAGCTGTATAGCCCTTGTGGCTTAGCGCTTTTTGATTATAATAATCACCTTTGATGTAGACTTTGCCTTTTAACTTTTTACACCAACCTTTATTATTTTTCCCGCCTTTAGTGTTAACCATCACTAACTCTACCTCCTGTACATTCGTAATCTTCCTCCTTTCCCCCCCCCCCCCCCAGAAAAGTCTGACATCTGCCTATTAACTCTTCCCTCCCTACAACATTGCATAACCTTTAAGGGTTTAGCATTTAATTTGATTTTTTTAAATAATTTCTCCTGGTGTTTTTTGATAAAATTTCCGATCTTGTAATGCTTAAGATTTTTGACATAGTATCGTCAGATATCACGCTTGCTTTGCAAGCGTCTAATCTATTAGGATAGTTTTAAGTCTTGCTTAGTTGTGGCGGTCCCATACTGTTTGTTTCCAGTATCTGGTAGCATAATCTGATTTGCAAGCAGCATTATCGCTACCAGTCGCATCGTGGCTCATGGCTGGGAGCGAGCATATGGTTCACTTCATTTATTGTCACTTTACTTGTAGCCTTCTGATAGACCGTTCAAGGGAGGTTCCTCTATGCTGGCGAGACTGTCTAGGTAACTGGATCTGTGCTCCAGTTGCCTGAATAACTAATTCCCCTTCCCCCGACAGACTGTAATCCTTACCAGTTTATCGCACTATAATACAGAAGAGGGGAACTCTTCCATATACAGATTGTATCCCTTAACATCCTAGTGGAATATGCACCTCATGGAATGTTTACCAACGACAGATCTTTCATATCATGGCAGACATTCTTTGGTAAATTCTTTGACTTCATTACATTAATCTCTAAACTTTCTGGGTCATAAATGACCTAGATAGAGGCAAAAAAGTTTCATACAGGGAAGGTGAAGTCCACCTTTTAGGTATGGAGAATGTATTTCACCTATGTAGATTACTTCATTGAGGTTTAGTGAGGAGTCATGGGTTAGTAGGCTATATTATGCATAGTCACACGAGCACGTAAACGCTTTAAGGCATCTTAACGAAATTTTTTTCCTCGGAAAGTACCTAGTTTGAAAGCAACATGGATGCAAATCACTTTAATTGCCTAAATTCCCAACTTCAATAAGCTTTGCCATGTATACCTCTTCAAGGGGGGCTCCTTGGCGTGGTGAAGAGGCTCTTGGTCTGAGGAATTAGACCTATCGGTCTTCTTCCTCAGACCGAACCTAATTACCCCCCAATCTCCCCTCCCCTATCCCATCCTCCCCATCCTCCCCTTTTTCCTTTCCTCCTCCTCCCCACTCCTCCCTTTTGCCCTTCCTCTTTTTGTCCTTTGGGATTTCTCCCACAGGCGCGCTAGTTCCTAGGTAGGAGAAAGGATACCGGGGTCCATCCCATTCCGTTGAGGTTCTTAGCGGTGGCGTAGTTTGCCGTGGAATCTGGATCGCCTGGGGATGTCCCGATCCCTCTCCGGTATCCCGGAGTAGCTTTGGGTGTCTTTCGGGCGACGAGTGTATCTCTGGAAGCCACCTTTCGGATTCCGGGGGTGGTGGCCGAAGGAGGTATGCTTTGTGGCGGATATCCAGCCGCCCTCTCTTTTGTCCACCGAGGTAGCTCGGCAGATGTGAGGTTGCTATCCCGGATTGTTAGTTTACTAGCATGATGGGTAGGGTATGGCATGGGTTCCATGCTGCATCTGCGCTACTTGCGGTGCTGAGGTCCTCTTGGGCGCGGAGGGTGATTTCTGGCCCTTTCATTCCTCCTAGGACCTATCCCTCCCCGGTCCCCCCTTTTTTTTCTTTTTTTTATTTTTATTTTCTTTTTTTTTTCTTAAAAACAAAAAGAAAGAAGTAACCTAACCATGGCAGCCCTAGTCCATGAACCTGGTACCCCCGGGCCCCTTCTTGATACCGCACCCCGTTCTGACCCCGCCTCGTCTTTGGACCACTCTTCAGACATTCCTCATGCCTCTGTACCTATTGCCGGTGCTGTTTCCTCACCCGCTTCAGGTACTGAGGCCTCGACTGACTCCTTCGATTTATCGGACCTTCGCTCTCCTCTGACTATGCTTCCGGCCTCTCCCTCTACGGTGCGGCAATTTTCAAATCGCCGACCCGTTCCACGTCGGACCAACTCTGGTCCCACACCTAAACGTCAACGACAATTGCCTGCTGATGATACTTCTCCACCTTCTTGTTCTACTCAGAAACGATCGACACGTCCTTCACTACCTTTCCACGCTCGGTTTCAGACTGAACAGTGGACTAAATTCTTCACTTTACGACCAACTTCCTCTACTGCCTATCTTTCTGACCATAGTATTGGCAAGGCACTCCTACGCCATGTTGGTAAAGATATTTCTTTTCATGCTCTTAAGAGCGGTACGTGCATCATTACCGTGCAGAATGCTACCCAGGCTCATGAGCTCTCTCGTCTTTCCCATATCGATACTGTTCCTGTCACTCTTGAAAAACATCATTCCCTCAATTCTTGTAGTGGTACAGTCATTCTGCCCCATACCATAGTTCAACAAAATTTCCAGACATGTGGCACCGACATTCTAGAACAGCTGGAACTCCAAGATCTCCCAATCCTCAAGGTAGACACTTACGTTCTTCCTGCCCGTGGGCGGAGACGATACCCTAGCAATGTGGCTCGTTTAACTTTTGACAGCCGAGAACTCCCATCCTCAGTTTATATAGCAGGACATGGGTTACAAGTTCGAAAGGTGATCCCTACACCACAACAGTGTAGAAATTACTGGCGATTTGGCCATCCAGCGAAATATTGCAGATCTATCGCCGAATGCCCAGTCTGTGGTGCCGATGACCATTCTAATACGTCTTGCAATCGATCTCCCTCTTGCCTTAACTGTCATGAGGCTCACCCTTCATACTCTCGCCGTTGTCAGGTCTATTTAAACGAGCGGGAAATCCGTTACCTCAAAGAGACAGAAGGTCTCCCTTATGCCATGGCAGTTTCTCATCTCCGCCTCCAAGGGAGACTCCCACGTGTTTCTTATTCCCGTGTTTCAAAACGTCCCCCCACTTCTAGTATCCCATCTTCTACACCCACCTCTGTGGTTACCTCTCCCATAATCACTCCTGTATCTAATCCTTTTGCTGTCCTCGGCTCAGGCGTCCCTACTTCAACGCCTCAGTCTACTCTCGCTTCTTCGAGTTCTCTCTCACAAGCCTCAGTATCGACGAGACCTCGTACAACACCTCCTCCCAATCGTCCCTCTACTTCTCAAAAGTCAAAAAAAGGTCCGGTAACACCTACCCATCTTCCACCTCCTCATTTTACCCTCCCTGTCTCTGTCCCTAGTTCTTCCCCTCTCACTGGCTCAGTTACAAGTGCAGAGGTTCACCCTCCTCGTAATGTACCTTCCTTCCCTGTTCCCTACCAAGTCTCTTCCTCTTCTGCCACCTCCCAGGTTCCTGCCTCTTCTGTCCCCTGCCACGCTTCTCCAGTTCCCTCCACCCTTTCGCATCCCCCTACCTTGGTACAGTCCAATACAGTTCCAATCTTTACTCGTCCTCCCCCTACCATTCCCAATATTGTCTCCCATACGACATCTCTGAATTCCGAAACACTTGAAGCAATCTCTGAATATATTGCAGAGACCAAACCATCAATGGACACTGATCCACCTTCCGCTCTTTCTCTCTCCTCTGCTCCATCTGCGCAACTCCTTTCTTCACAGCGCACCATTCCTTCGCTGCTTGAACATTTTCCACTGCCTCCGCATGTGGACTTTTCTAACCCTTCTAGTCCGTAGGAACCCTTACCTGCGGATTTCAAGTATCTTTATCATTGCCAATCATGGCCTATTTACAGTGGAATATACGCGGCCTCAGGGATAATCGGGGTGAGCTTCAGATGTTACTCTCCCAGTTTGCCCCTGTTGGTGTTTGCTTACAGGAACCAAAATTACACTCTGCTGTTATTTCTCACATCTCAGGCTATAATTTATTGTATTCTTCAGATCCTTTTCCTGATGGGACCTTTAATGAAAGTGCCCTTCTTCTCCGCACTGATATTCCGTACCATCAGCTATTTGTTCATACTTCGCTGCATTACACAGCAGCCCGTATCCACTTACATAGGTGGTATACGCTCTGTTCTTTATCTCTCTCCTTCTCGGGCATTATCTATTCCGGATTTTGCCTTCCTTGTTTCGTCATTACCGCCACCGATTCTGTTACTAGGTGATTTTAATGCTCACCATTTCCTTTGGGGCGGGGTCTCACTGTGATTCCCGTGGAATTCAGTTAGAGGCTTTTCTTGCCACCCACCCCCTCCATGTTTTAAATACAGGTACTCGCACCCATTTTGATCCTCGGACTCATACTCTCTCTTGCATCGATCTCTCAGTTTGCTCTTCCTCCGCCGCATTAGACTTCACTTGGTCTGTTCTCCCGGACTTACATGACAGTGATCATTTCCCAATCATTCTTACTTCCCCTTCATATTCGTCACCTCTTCGCACCCCACGCTGGCAATTTAATCGGGCAAATTGGAACCTTTACTCACACCTAACTGTTTTTAAAAAGGTTCCTTCTTCGTCCTCCATCAATGAGCTTTTACACCTCTTCTCGTCCTCCGTTTTCACCGCAGCTTCTCATTCTATACCCCAAACTTCGGGAAGGCATTCTCAGAAATGCGTGCCTTGGTGGTCTCCTGCTTGTGCTCGTGCAGTACGTTTGAAACGCGCTGCATGGGGCAGGTACCGGTACAATAGAACCACAGAGCGACTCCTTGATTTTAAACAGAAGCGTGCGATCGCTCGCCGTGTCATCCGTGACGCTAAACGCACTTGCTGGCGAGATTGTCTCCACCATCACCTCTGCTTCCTCTGAGTGCAGTCTGGAAAAAAGTACGAAAACTGAGTGGTAAATATTCTCCTGACCCGGCTCCTGTTCTGTGGGTTGCCGGTGTTGATATAGCAAACCCACTAGATGTTGCCAACGAAATTGGCAATCATCTGGTCCGTATTTCTCAGGGACTCCATCTATGCCCTTCATTTCTTTCCTCAAAGTCTGCCAGAGAGTTAGCACCCTTGGACTTTTCTTCTCTCAGAGAAGAACAGTATAATGTGCCTTTTACACTTCAAGAACTGGAGGCAACACTCTCAGCTTGTCGATCATCGGCAGCTGGGCCCGACGACGTTCATATTCGTATGCTACAACATTTACATCAGCCAGCCCTTGCAGTCCTATTACGCCTTTACAATCTTATTTGGTCACAAGGAGTTCTTCCACAGCTGTGGAAATCCGCCATTGTTCTCCCTTTCCGCAAACCAGGCACTACGGGACATGAAACCTCCCACTATCGTCCCATTGCTCTTACCAGTGCAGTTTGCAAAGTAATGGAACGCCTAGTAAATAGACGTTTAGTGTGGTATTCAGAAACACAACAGTCTCTCCACTCGTCAATATGGCTTTCGTAAGGGACGTTCTACCATAGACCCCTTACTACGCTTGGATACGTATGTTCGTAATGCCTTTGCGAATAACCACTCAGTTATTGCCATATTTTTTGACCTTGAGAAGGCATATGACACAACTTGGAGGTATAATATTTTAGCCCAAGCCCACTCCTTAGGCCTTCGAGGCAATCTACCATCCTTCCTTAAGAAATTTTTAACTGACAGGCATTTCCGTGTTTGGGTTAATAATGTGCTCTCCCCGGACTTTATCCAAGCTGAAGGTGTCCCCCAGGGATGTGTTCTGAGCACAACACTTTTTCTCCTTGCTATTAATGATTTGGCCTCTAGTCTTCCATCAAATATTTGGTCATCACTCTATGTTGATGACTTTGCTATTGCCTGTGCAGGCGCTGACTGTCACCTCCTTACAGTTTCTCTCCAACATGCAGTCGACCGTGTTTCCAATTGGGCCACCACACGTGGGTTTAAATTTTCCAGCACTAAAACCCACCAAATCACTTTCACTAGACGCTCTGTCATCTCCGATCATCCTTTGTACCTCTATGGCTCCCGTATCCCTGAACGTGATACAGTCAAGTTTCTGGGCCTCCTCTTTGATCGTAGGTTATCCTGGAAACCTCACATCACCTCTCTGAAGGCAACTTGTCACAGCCGACTGAACCTTCTTAAAACCCTTGCTCATTTTTCGTGGGGAGCTGATCGTCGAACCCTCCTTCGCCTACATTCCACCCTTATTTTATCGAAACTTGATTATGGTGACCAGATCTATTCAGCGGCATCTCCTGCTACTCTCTCTAGCCTTAACCCCATTCATCACCAAGGATTACGTTTATGCCTTGGTGCTTTCCGCTCTTCCCCTGTCGAGAGCCTCTATGCAGAAGCGAACGTTCCATCCTTATCCGATCGCTGTGATGCCCATTGCCTGCGCTACTATGTACGCTCTCATGATCTCCGCAATCCTTCCATTTATAGAATGGTCACTGATATTAGTAGACATTCTTTATTTGTTCGCCGCCCCTGTTTACTCCGTCCCTTCTCTCTTCGCCTTCATTCGCTCTTGTCTTCTCTTCAACTACCACCTTTCTATGTACATGTAGCATCTCACTTTTCCCTACCCCCCTGGGAAGTTCCAGCTGTTCGAGTCTGTTCTTTGTCCCTCCCTTGCTCGAAAGCCCAACTGTCTACGGTCGCTTCCCGCTCTCTTTTTCTTGACCACTTTCACTCTCATTCTCATGCCATTGCTGTGTACACAGATGGCTCTAAGTCTTCTGACGGCGTAGGATTCGCAGCAGTGTTTCCGGACAGCGTCGTACAAGGGCATTTACTATCTTCGGCTAGTATTTTTACCGCTGAATTATATGCCATCCTTACAGCACTTATCCGTATTGCATCTATGCCTGTGTCATCATTTGTGGTTGTCTCAGACTCCCTTAGTGCTTTACAGGCTATACAAAAATTTGATACATCTCACCCCTTAGTCCTCCGTATCCAACTTTGGCTACGCCGCATCTTTACCAAGCATAAAGATATTGTTTTTTGTTGGGTCCCTGGTCATGTTGACGTACAGGGCAATGAACAGGCAGACACTGCTGCGCGGTCAGCAGTACATGACCTACCAGTTTCTTATAGAGGTATTCCATTTACGGACTATTTTGCTGCAATATCTTCCCACCTTCACACCCGTTGGCAACAACGTTGGTCTACTATGCTCGGCAACAAACTTCAGTCTATTAAACCGAGTATAGGTTACTGGCCGTCTTCTTATCACCAGTGTCGAGGTTGGGAGACTACTCTATCCCGTCTTCGCATTGGCCATACTCGTCTTACTCATGGATATCTCATGGAGAGGCGTCTTGCTCCTCTCTGTGAGAGTTGCCAAGCTCCATTATCAGTCAGCCACATTCTGTTGGACTGCCCACTTTATCAACGAGCACGCAGAATTTACCTCTGTCGTCGTCTTCGCTCCGCTGCTCTCTCTTTACCTTCCCTTCTCGCTGATGGACCCACCTTTCATCCGGACTCTCTCATTGACTTTTTGACAACGGCTGACTGACTTCACAAATTCTGATACCTTCAGCCCTTTCTACTTCAATCTCTTGCTACCTTCTACCCCCGTGTACTATCCCCTGTCCTGCTGTTTTCTGTAACCTGCTGATCATCCCCCCTCCCTTCTGCCATCCAATTCCATTGCTTCCTTCCCTACCCTGCAGCGCTGTATAGCCCTTGTGGCTTAGCGCTTCTTTTTGATTATAATAATAATTTGCCATGTATAAATGTCCACCATTTTTTGAGAAATTTCTCTTCAAGGGGGGAAGGCTCCTTGGCGTGGTGAAGAGGGTCTTGATGAGGCATTAGACCTTTTGCTCTCCTTCCTCATACCGAACCTAATTACCCCCCCCCCCCGTCCCTCTTTCCTAACCCATCTTTCCCTTCCTCAGTTTCGGCCCCCCCCCCTTTCCTCATCCCTCCAGTATTCCCTTCCTATTTTTAGCCTTTGGGGAATCTTCCCACAGGCACTCTAGTTCCTAGGTAGGGGGAAGGGTACTGGGGTCCATCCCATTCTGTTGAGGTCCTTGACAGTGGTGTATTTTGCCGTGGAATCTGGATCACCTGGAGGTGTCCCAATCCCTCTCCTGGAGGATGGCATTGGGTCTTTTAGGTGATGGGTGAATCTCTGGAGGCTGCCTGTCGGATTCTAGGGGGTAGTGGCTGAAGGAGGTATGCTTCGTGACAAGTGTCCGGCTGCCCTCTCGTCCCCCGTGGTGGCTTGGTAGGTGTGAGGTTGCTATCCTGGATTGCTGGTATACTGGCAGGGTATGGCATGGGTTTCATGCTGCATCTGAAATACTTGCGCTGCTGAGGTCCTCTTGGGCATGGAGGGGGATTTAGGGCCCCCCCCCTTTTTTTTTTTTCCTCCTAGGTGCTAATCAGTTACCCTTTATATATTATATATATAAAATTATATGCATATGCTTAATTTGCAAACAAGCGAAATTTACATAGTCCTGCTGTGGACGTAGAGACAAACTTGCTAACTCCTGCTGGGGACGTAGACAATGTTATATGGACCTAACCATGGAGTCCCAAATCCATGAACCTGCTCTCCTTGGGGCTCCTTCCTGATACTGCATCCTGTTCTGACCCTACCTAGTTATTTGACAACTCTAAAGACGCTCCTAATGCACCTGCACCTGTTGCTGGTGCAGTTTCGTCACCTGCTTCAGGTACTGGGGTTCTGACACTTTGATACGCCGGACCTCTGCTCTTTGACTATGCTTCCAGCCTCTCCCTCTACAGTGCGGAACATTTTCAATTTCCTGCCCACCCCAAGTCGAACCAACTCCGCTACCACACCTAAATGCCCAAGACCATTACCTGATGATACTTCGCTTCCTATTGTTTTTACTCGAGACTGGCACGTCATGCACTCCTTTTCCAGTTTCAAAATACACTATGGACGGTTTTTTACTCTGACAGACTTCCTCTACTGCCTACCTTTCAGACCACATTATTAGCAAGGCACTCCTATACCATGTTGGTGGATATATATCCTTTCGTGCTCTCAAGATTGGTACTCCTCATTGTCCAGAATGCTAACCAAGGTAGAGATGATCTCTCCTTACAACTATCGATACCATTCCTGTAACTATTCAAAAACATCCCCTCAGTTCTTGTAGTTTTACTGTAATTCTGCCCCATACCAATGGCCAACAGAATTTCCAGACATGACACATTCTGGAACAGCTAGAACTCCAAGACATCCCAATCCTCAAAGTACACTTACGTCCTCCCTACCCGCAGGCGGAGACGATACTCTTGCAATGTAGCTCGCTTAACTTTTGACTGCCATGAGCTTCCGTCCTCTGTATACACTGTGGGACACCGTTTAAAAATTCAAAGGTGATCCCTACACAAGTGTAGAAATTGCTTGCATTTTGGTCATCCAGCAAAATATTAGATCCATGTCTGAATGCCCAGTCTGTGGTGCTGATGACCATTCCAGCGTCTGTCTACCTCTCTTGCCTTAATTGTGAAGCTCGCCCATCTTACTCTCGCCATTGCCAAGCTTGCTTAAGAGCGTGAAATCAGTTCTCAATGAGGCAGAAGGCCTCCCATATGCTATGGCACACTCATCTACTCCAAGGGAAACTTCACCATATTTCTTATTCTAGAGTTATTAAACGTCCCCCCTCCCTCAGGGGGTTCCAACTTCTGCAGCCTCCTCTGGTCACCCCTGTCTAATTCTTTTGCCGACCTGGATTCCGAGGTCCCTACCTCAGTACCTCATTCTGTTCTCGCCCCTTCCTCTTCTCGCTCACAAGTTTGTATCTATAAGACCTCGTGCTGTATAGCCCTTGTGGCTTAGTGCTTTTTTTATTATAATAATATAAGACCTCGTACAACACCTACTCCCCATCGCCCTTCCGCTTTCCTCCAAAGTTCAAAATGCCTCCATTGTTCAAATCATCTTTCACCCCTCCTACTTTCTGCAACCTGCACATTTTTCCTTCCCAGTCTCTGTACCCGGTTCCTCACCTCTAACTGGCTGTTAGTGTGGAGGTTCATCCTCCTCGTACAGTACCTTCTTCCCGTCCCCTCCCAGGTTGCTTACTCTCCTGTCCCCAAGTTTCTCTAGTTCCCTCTACCCTTTCGTCCCCTCCCCTACTTTGGTACAGTTCATCTCCCCCCACCCCCCTAGTCTTCACTTGCCCTCTTTCCATCTCCAATATTGTACCACGTACGTCCTTTTCCTCTGAAACCCTGCAAGCTATCTCAGAATATATTGGAGATTAGACCATTGATGGACATCGATCCACTTCATGTTCCTCCTCTTCACTCTTCTCCGTCTGCACAACTTCTTTCTTTGCAATGTCCCAATCCTTTACTGCTTAAGAGCTTTCTCACTACCTCCACATCTAGACTTTTCTAACCCTACTAGTCTGTAGATACCTCTAACTTCAGATTTCTTTTATGTTTCACTTCGCACATCATGGCTTATTCACAGTGGAATATCCATGGCCTCGGGGGTAACCTGGGTGAGCTCCAGGTGTTGCTCTCCCAGTTTTCCCCTGTTTACTAGAACCCAAATTACTCTGCTGTTATCCCTCCCATCACTGACTATGATTTATATTCATCTGATCATTTTCCCCGATGGAACTTTTAATGATAGTGCACTTCTTATATGCACCAGTACTCCATACAGTCAGTTCTTTGTTCATACTTCGTTACAGCCCGTATCCACTTGAATAAGTGGTACAGTCTATTCTTTGTATCTCCTTCTCTGGCCTTAGGAATCCCCGATGTTGCATTTCTGGTTTCTTCCTCACCACTTCTGTTGCTTGATTTTAATGAGCTGTATAGTCCTTGTGGCTTAGCGCTTCTTTTTTGATTATAATAATTGATTTTAATGCCCACCATTTCCTCTGGGGGAGGGTCTCACTGTGACTCCCGTGGCATTCAGTTGGAGGATTTTTCTCTCCTCTCTCCCCTCCATGTTTTAAATATGGGCACTCCCACCCGTACTTTTACGGCTGAATAGTATGCCTTTCTCGTAGCACTTATCCGTATTGCATCTATGCCTGTACCATTTGTGGTAGTTTCAGACTCCCTTAGTGCTTTACAGGCTATACGGAAATTTGATGCCTCACTCCCCTGGTTCATAGTATCAACTTTGGTTATGCTGTATCTCTAGCTAGCACAAAGATACTGTCTTTTGTTGGGTCCCTGGTCATGTTGACGTACAGGGCAATGAACAGGCAGAGACTGCTGTGCGGTCAGCAGTACATTACCTCCCAGTTTCATATAGGTGTTCCTTTCAGACTATTTTGCTGTAATTGCTACGGCCTGGTCTCAGACCGGGTCACTGGGGCATTGACCCCCGAAACCCTCTTCAGATAAACTCCAGGTAAACCCAGCTAAACACCCGCTGGCAAGAGCCTTGGTCTGATCTGCTCCATAAATTACAGTATTAAATCGAGTATAGGTTTTTGGCGGTCTTCTTGTCATCAATGTCGAGGTTGGGAGATTACTTTCCCGTCTTCGCATCGGCCACACTCTTCTTACAGGTACTGTATAGTCCTTGTGGCTTAGCGCTTCTTTTTGATTATAATAATAATAATTCTTACAGGTATCTCATGGAGGGGTGCCCTGTTCCACTCTGAGAATTGTCAGATTCCAGTTTGTTAGCCACGTTCTGTTGGATTGCACACTATCAACGAGCATGCAGAATTTACCTACAATGTAGTCACCACTCTACTGCCCTTACTTTACCTTCCTTTCTTGCTGATGGACCTTCCTTTAACCCAGACTCTCACTGACTTTGACAGCAACTGATTTTCTGCACAAACTCTGACTAGCACTCCTCACGGCCCTTTCTACTTAAGTCTCTTGCTACCCTTCTACCCCTGCACTATCCACTGCCCTGCTGCACTCCATGACCTAATAATTACCCCTTTCTCTTGCTACCTAATACCTCACTAGCATCTAGGTTCCCTCTTTGAGGCATAACAGTAATGTAACGAAAATATACCATTTCAAGATTGGTAGAATACACTCATTACCAAGACCAATCTGCTTAGTATGATACACCAGTGTTGACATTTTTGAAGCAGGTCCGAAGATATCTTTATTTCTAAAAGTACATGTACAAGGTATACAGACCTAGCTGATATCAATGACATACTCCTATTCAGAAAGCCGCTTATGCAGATCATTTCGGGCAAATTAAGTCAGCTTTGCCCCAGGATGCGATCCACACCAATCTACCAACACCCAGGTACCCATTTTACTGGTGGGTAAACATAGACAACCGGTGTAAGGATGCACGCCCAATGTTTCAACCCTGGGTATCTAACCCAGACCCAAACACTCGACCACTCCTTGAGCTACACTACTTCTCAAATGCCTCTGCCTGCAGTCAGCCACCTGATGAGTCGCCTGTTGGCCCATTTCTGGTAATTTAATTCCCACTTTAGTTTTCCAAAGCAGCAAAACGCTGGATATAATGATACACAAGACCTTCAAGTTAACACGTGCAACAGTGGTATCTATATCAACACTTATTACAATCAAGTTTAAGCGCTAAACCCACAAGGGTCATGCCAGCAAATACATAATATTCTGCTGGAAAAGCCTGCTGTGTAGGCGATAAGTTTCGGAATATACACCTAACTATTGCACATGTCTTAGCTATCCATATTAGCTGTGATGGTTTGAAAAAAAACATCTTAGCACTGCAGTTGTCCAAAGAACAAGCACAGGACAACACTGGATGGTTTAAACTTCTCACCTTGCTGCCATTCTGAACTGACAATGCAGGGGTGAGGGTCAAATAGTTTTTTGGAACAAGAAAAGTTTGAATATTCATTGCTTTAGACAAAGTTTCTAATTTGTTATTACTCACTTGGAATTGTAAAAGCCTTGTGTAATTTCATTTCCTCTATTTTTTTTTTTTAAAGTGGAGGGAATTTCAGTTGGAGCGAAAAATCCATAAAGGGCCACACAATGCTGTCAGGCAGGATGTGCGAAGGGTAGGAATAAGAGAGGGGCAAGAATGTGCAGTGAAACTGGGAGTTCAGCTAAGAGGTCAGTGTTGGGGCTGCAGAGACTTCGGAAGAGAATTTTGTGCCCACTGATATGGCAATCTATTATGTGTAGTCCAGCTGGGCTTGTGAGGTCTCTGGGGAGACCTAATATAACCAATTATATGGTCACACCTTGCCTTGGCAAACGTCTGTAGCCACGCCCACGTCTGAGGTCTTTTGTTCTTGACGCCTCAGACCTAGGCGTCAGGTCGTACACGTGGTTGTGGAGGGTGCTTGGACCACCATAAAAGCCCAAGGAAGAGCATGATCAGGGGATTCGAGCGGAGCTGCTGCTGGGATGCAGAGCTCCTGAGCAGGGACTTCGAGCGGAGCTGCTGCTGGGGTGCAGGGCTCGGGAGAAGGCTGCTGAAGTCTCTGGAGGAGACTGTTGGAAGCAATGGGCAGAGTACTGGCTTGGCGCCGTACTCGTGCTGTATAGGTCTTGGGACCTGTGGCTTAGTTCCTGTAGTGAACTGTCCTCTGTGCTATACTGTAAGTTACATTCATTTTGGTCAAGTTGATTGTATTCCCTGTCTCACTGCTTATGTGTACCACCCCATTTATCTAAACCCCAATGTACTCCTGTTCCCAAATATATTATTGTACAAGGACTTAATAATAAACTGTGTTTGAGTAGAATAGTAATATTCACTGTCCCCGTTATTAGCTATTCCTATTTCTCATATTTTATTATGTTTATATGAGTGAAGAGTGGGCGAGGCATATGTTAGTGAGTATTGTAGAGTTAATGAGAGTGTCGTGGTGGTCACCACTGACCTGTCATTACCTACCTACCTCCGCTAACTACCTCACTCCTACCACCTCGCCTGTCCCCTACCTACTGACCCCTCCGCTTACCCCCATATTCATTCATCATTACCCCCCTACATGACATGGTGTCTAAGCGGTGGTGGTTCTTATTATTTTTATAGTAGGAACCAGTCCCATGTGCCTTATTTTTGACTGCTCGGTTATACTTATGCTACCATTTGCTACCACTTTTTTTTTTCTTGTGTGTGTAAAATCTAAAGTGAATATCTGTATGATATTATAATCCTAGTGACCTTAACTGTCCTTTTTTGACGGTGGGTCTGAATAATTGTTTGGGTGTAATATTATATTTGGTGGAGTTGGTTGTTGGTTTGAGATAAATGGTGGAGAATATCAGTATTTGGGTGAGACTTTTGGGGGAAGCAATTACTGGCCGAAATTGAATATTTACAGAGGAATGAGAAGTCACCCAGCCCGCCTTGGAAGACTTACCCACAACTGTCACCCATTGAAGAGTTGCCTATGATTGCTGTCCACCTGATGTGCCCAGTCACTCAGCTGATAGGCCCAGTCACCCAGCTGATGTGCCCCAGTAGATGTATTGCTGCCCTGGTCTGTCATCCAGTGTAGTGGGTGTCTGTCTGCGTCACCCAGCCTCTGTGACCATCACCCACGGACCGCCAGTTACCCGCAGTTGCCAGGGATGGGTGACCGCACCTGCTGTTGATGACCTGAAGTGACCTCACCTCACCCCGAGCAACTGACCATTGCCTGCTACTGCTGATGTCGGCAGCTGTGATGCTGTCTGCTATGCTGTGGCCGTGCTGTGATGCTGTCTGCTATGCTGTGGCCGTGCTGTGTGCTGCTGTGATACGGCCTTGCTATGATGTTGAGATGCTGCGGCCGTGCTGTGATGCTGGGACCGTGCTGCGATGCTGTGGCCGTGCTGTGTGCTGCTGTGATACGGCCGTGCTGTGATGCTGCCTAGCTCAAGAGGAGGAGATGGCGGTGATGCTGCAGTGGTGTGTGAGGGATTCTGGCTGGTGTGCCAGGACAGGAGAATCTACTATGAAGGAGTTGCCATCCTCGGAGATGTAGAAGGAAGTGAGCCGCGGAGATGGACTCCAGCTGTTGGGACCAGCCTGCTTTCAAGGGCGGTATGGAGGCGTATCCTGCCTTGCTGGTCGACCTGTACGACCGGTATGCGGGGATGCCCTGCCAGCCATGAGAGACAATTGAGAGTGAGAGATGTCCCCAACCTACTTTGACTTGCCAGAAGTGTTAGTGTTACCTGTATGAAATAAGGTGACCTTGAATACGGTCCAGTGATTATGGCCGCCTTGTTTTATGAGGCCAGTGAATCCTAGTAGTGGCATAGGATAATGGAGGGTCTTAGCTGCGATGCCTGCCTTGTCTCGATTTTCAGATGTTGTAGTGTGCATGTGAAGTGTGCCGAAAATGCGACCTTGGTGGTCGTGAAGTGGTCCAGTTGCAGTTACTTGAAAGAATGCAACCCGTTGGAGCAGTTTTCCACGCCATAGAAGCCTAGAGAGGTTTGGCCCAATGGTTAACGTGCGAGGGTGACTAGCATTGGCTAGTGCATTTCTAGTAGAAGTAGGGAAGGCACTGGAGCCCGATATTTAGGTTTAAGGAGAAATAACGGGTAAGGAGGCTTTGCACCAGAGAGCGACTATTATGCTGGCCAACTGCCAGAGGTACTGATTATGCTGCCTTGTGGTAGTTGAAGAGGTTGAGGGAAATATAATTGTATTATGTATAATTTTGTCTTTGTATTGTAATAGATTTAAGGGATTAGGATTAAAATAGTCTAATAACTAGGACAAATTGTCCTAGTTCTCAGATATTTTAAATTGGGGGAGAAAGAGGGATGTGATGTAGTCCAGCTGGGCTTGTGAGGTCTCTGGGGAGACCTAATTTAACCAATTATATGGTCACACCTTGCCTTGGCAAACGTCTGTAGCCACGCCCACGTCTGAGGTCTTTTGTTCTTGACGCCTCAGACCTAGGCGTCAGGTCGTACACGTGGTTGTGGAGGGTGCTTGGACCACCATAAAAGCCCAAGGAAGAGCATGATCAGGGGATTCGAGCGGAGCTGCTGCTGGGATGCAGAGCTCCTGAGCAGGGACTTCGAGCGGAGCTGCTGCTGGGGTGCAGGGCTCGGGAGAAGGCTGCTGAAGTCTCTCGAGGAGACTGTTGGAGGCATTGGGCAGAGTACTGGCTTGGCGCCGTACTCGTGCTGTGTAGGTCTTGGGACCTGTGGCTTAGTTCCTGTAGTGAACTGTCCTCTGTGCTATACTGTAAGTTACATTCATTTTGGTCAAGTTGATTGTATTCCCTGTCTCACTGCCTATGTGTACCACCCCATTTATCTAAACCCCAATGTACTCCTGTTCCCAAATATATTATTGTACAAGGACTTAATAATAAACTGTGTTTGAGTAGAATAGTAATATTCACTGTCCCCGTTATTAGCTATTCCTATTTCTCATATTTTATTATGTTTATATGAGTGAAGAGTGGGCGAGGCATATGTTAGTGAGTATTGTAGAGTTAATGAGAGTGTCGTGGTGGTCACCACTGACCTGTCATTACCTACCTACCTCCGCTAACTACCTCACTCCTACCACCTCGCCTGTCCCCTACCTACTGACTCCCCTCCCTTACTCCCATATTCCCCTTATATCCTGGCACTGGACAAGCACCTAAAGTCAGTTCCTGATCAGCCGGGCTGTGGCTCGTACGTTGGTTTGCGTGCAGCCAGCAGCAACAGCCTGGTTGATCAGGCGCTGATCCACCAGGAGGCCTGGTCACAGACCGGGCCGCGGGGGCGTTGACCCCCGAAACTCTCTCCAGGTAAAACTGCTGTATAGTCCTTGTGGCTTAGCGCTTCTTTTTGATTATAATAATAATCCAGGTAAAACTCCAGGTATTCAATCATTACCCCCTACATGACAATTAAGATATGGCAGAATGTGATCTGACAATTCACACTTGCTTTTGTCCGATGTGCAGTGGGAGAGAGTAATGTCCCAAATAAAACAGAGGTGGGAGGAAGATTGGTAGAACAGCATAGTTTGACAAAAAATGGTTGCTGCAATCTGCTGCAGAGTTGAAATCACCGAAAATTAGGCAGGAATGCTCCTGTGACGTCTCTAACAGCTAAAGAAAAGTCGAGGGTTTGCACGTTACTCTGAATAAGTTCCTCGGAACCCAGAAAGTGTTTACTGGAAATGCAAAATAACTAAATTGCATAAAAAAATATAGGATGAGAAGTTGAATATCTGGATAACATGTAATGCATCTTAGGAGCCAGGATTCGTCTCTGCATAGGGCCTCTCGACAGGGAAGAAGCAAAAAGCACCTAGACAAACGCAATCTGTGATGGAGGGGATCAAGTTCTGATAGTTGCGGGAGAGGCCGCAGAATATATCGGGTCGCCAAAATCTAGTTTCAATAAAATTACGTCTGAATGCAGTCAGGAGTTCGACGATCAGCCCCACACGAAAGATGAACAACGGTTTTAAGGAGGTTCAGCCGGATATGGCAAGTTGCTTTCACGGAGGTAATGCGAGGCTTCCAGGAAAGCCGGCAATTAAACAGAAGAACGAGAAATCTAACTATCACCTTCAGGTATAAGGGAGCCATACAGGTACAATGTAGTATCAATAGAAAGTCTGTTGAAAATTTTAAATCTACGCTTAGTGGCCTCTTCAAGGGGGGCTCTTTAGTGTGGTGAAGAGGCTCTTGGTCTGAGGAATTAGACCTGTCGGTCTCCTTCCTCAGACCAAACCTAATTACCCACCTTCCCTATCCCTTCCTTCCTCCTCCTCACCACCCCTCCCTTTTGCCCTTCCTTTTTTGGCCTTTGGGATTTTTCCCACAGGCACGCTAGTTCCTAGGTAGGGGAAAGGGTACCGGGGTCCATCCCATTCCATTGAGGTTCTTGGCGGTGGTGTAGTTTGCCGTGGAATCTGGATCGCCTGGGGATGTCCCGATCCCTCTCCGGTATCCTGCAGGGTGGCTTTGGGTGTCTTTCAGGCAATGGGTGTATCTCTGGAAGCCACCTTTCGGATTCCGGGAGTGGTGGTCGAATGAGGTATGCTTTGTGGCAGATATCCGGCTGCCCTCTTTTGTCCACCGAGGTAGCTCGGCAGATGTGAGGTTGCTATCCCGGATTTCTGGTTTACTGGCATGAAGGGTAGGGTTTGGCACGGATTCCATGCTGCATCTGCGCTACTTGTGGTGCTGAGGTCCTCATGGGCACAGGGAGATTTCTGGCCCTTTCATTCCTCCTAGGAACTATCCCTCCCCGGTCCCCCATTTTTTTTTTTTTTTTTTTTTTTTTACTTTATTTTTTCTTAAAAACAAAAAGAAAGAAGTAACCTAACCATTTAGTGCCCAATCCATGACCCCGCTAGTCCCAGGCCCCTTATTGTTACCGCACCCCGTCCTGACCTCGCCTCGTCTTTTGGCCACTCTTCGGACACTAAAACCCCCGTACCTCTTGCTGGTGCTGTTTCGTCACCAGCTTCAGGTGCAGGGGTTTTGACAGACTCCTTCGATTTGGCTGACCTCCGCTCTCTTTTGACTATGCTCTACGGTGCGGCAATTTTCGAATCTCCAGCCCGTCCCACGTCGGACCAACTCTGGTCTCACTTCTAAATGCCAACGACAATCTCCTGATGACGTTACTTTGTTACCATCCCATTCTACTCGGAAAAGACCGAAACATCATCCACTCGCTCTCCACACTGTTTCGGACCACACAATGGACTAAATTCTTTACTTTAAGACCGACTTCTTCTACTGCCTATCTTTCTCTCTGTGGCAAAGCGCTTCTATGCCACATTGGTAGATATATTTCCTTTCATGCTCTTAAAAGTGGTATGTGTATCATCACCCAAGCTCATGATCTTTCTTCTTTCACATATCGATACTTTTCCTATCACTATCGAAAAACATCATTCCCTCAATTCTTGTAGTGGTACTGTCATTCTGCCCCACACCATAGTCCAACAGAATTTCCAGACACGTGGCAATGACATTCTCGAACAGCTGGAGCTCAAAGATCTCCCAATTCTCAAGGTAGTCACTTACGCTCTTCCTGCCCACGGGCAGAGACGATACCTTTGCAATGTGGCTCGTTTAACTTTTGACAGCCGTGAACTCCCATCTTCTGTTTATGTAGCAGGACATCGGTTTGTAGATGAATGGTTCAGAGAACCGACATGTTGATAAATTAGATACATGTGCAACTCTTGGGTATCTTTATTGAGGAAACGTTTCGCCACACAGTGGCTTCATCAGTCCATACGTAGGAGAAACTTGAACAGGAGGAGAATGAGGTAATCAGTCCCTTAATCTGCATTGAACAAATGTGACACCACCTATGACTGCTGCACCTCTCCTGCCATACGGTTTATAAGCTGCTTCTCCGCTCATATGCCGTATTCTATTCAAGATTGATGGACTGAACACATCGACTCAAGGTTGAGGGACTGATTACCTCATTCTCCTCCTGTTCTTCAAGTTTCTCCTATGTATGGACTGATGAAGCCACTGTGTGGCGAAACGTTTCCTCAATAAAGATACCCAAGAGTTGCACATGTGTCTAATTTATCAACAGGACATCGGTTACAAGTTCGAAGGGTGATCCCTACACTGCAACAGTGTAGAAATTGTTGGCGACTTGGCCACCCAGCGAAATATTGCAGATCTATAGCCAAATGCCCAGTCTGAGGTGCCGATGACCATTCTAATACATCTTGCAGTCGACCTCCCTCTTCCCTTAATTGTCATGAGGCTCACCCTTCATACTCTCGCCGTTGCCAGGTCTACTTGAATGAGCGGGAAATTCGTTGCCTCAAAGAGGCAGAAGGTCTCCCTTATGTTGTGGCAGTTTCTCATCTCCACCTCCAAGGGAGACTACCCCGTTTCTAATTCTCGTGTTTCAAAACGTCCCCCCAACTTCTGGGGTCCCATCTTCTGCAGCCTCCTCTGTGGTTGCCAGTCCCATAGTCACTCCTGTCTCTAATTCTTTTGCTGTCCTGGGCTCAGACGTCCCTACTTCAACACCTCAGTCTGTTCTCACTTCTTCGTGTTCCCCCTCACAAACCCCAGAATCAACAAGACCTCGTACGACGACACCTCCAAATCGTCCCTCTACTTCTCAGAAGTCAAAAAAATCTTCTTCAACCCCTCCTTTCCTTCACCCACCTCCACACTTTACCTTCCCAGTCTCTGTACCTGGGTCTTCCCCTTTCACTGGCTCTGTTACAAGTGTGGAGGTTCAACCTCCTCCTCGTACTGTGCCTTCCTCCCCTGTCCCCTCCCAAGTTTCTTCCTCTTCTGCCACCTTCCAGGTTTCTGCCTCTTCTGTCCCCTCCCACACTTCTCCAGTTCCCTCTACCCTTTCGTCCCCCTCCCCTACCTTGATACAGTCCATTACAGTTCCGATCTTTACTCAAACTCCTCCTCCTTCCATCTCCAACATTGTCTCTCATACGACGTCTCTGAACTCCAAAACACTTGAAGCAATCTCTGAATATATTGCAGAGACCAAACCATCAATGGACACTGTTCCACCCTCTGTTCCCTCTCTTTCCTCTTCTCAATCTGCGCAACTCCTTTCTTCACAGCACACTGTTCCTTCGCTACTTGAACGTTTTCCGCTGCCACCGTATGTGGACTTTTCTAACCCCTCTAATCCGTAAGTACCCTTACCTGCGGATTTCTAGTATCTTTATCGTTGCCAATCATGGCCTATTTACAGTGGAATATCTGCGGCCTCAGGGGTAATTGGGGTGAGCTTCAGACATTGCTCTTCCAATTTTCCCCTGTTGGTGTTTGCTTACAAGAACCAAAATTACACTCTACTGTTATCTATCCCATCTCAGGCTATAATTTATTGTATTCTTTGGATCCTTTTCCTGATGGGACCTTTAACGAAATTGCCCTTCTTCTGCACACTGATATTCCGTACCATCAGCTATTTGTTTGTACTTCGTTGCATTACACAGCAGCCCGTATCCACTTGCATAGGTAGTATACACACTGTTCTTTGTACCTCTCACCTTCTCGAGCATTATCTATTCCGGATATTGACTTTCTTGTTTCATCATTACCGCCACCACTTCTGTTACCTGGCGATTTTAATGCCCATAGTTTTCTCTGGGGGGGTCTCACTGTGATTCCCGTGGCATTCAGCTAGAGGCTTTTCTTGCTTCCTACTCCCTCCATGTTTAAATACAGGTACTCACACCCATTTTGATCCTTGTACTCATACTCTCTCTTGCATCGATCTCTCAGTCTGCTCTTCCTCCGCTGCACTAGACTTCACCTGGTCTTTTTCTCCCAGATTTACATGGCAGCGATTATTTTCCAATCATTCTTACTTTCCCTTCATATTCACCACCTCTTTGTAACCCACACTGGCAATTTGATCAGGCAAATTGGGACCTTGCCTCACAACTAACTGTTTTTAGTGTGGTTCCTTCTTCGTCCTCCATTGATTAGCTTTTACACCTCTTCTCGTCCTCAGTTTTAACATCAGATTCTCATTCTATACCCCAAACCTCGGGCAGGCATTCTCAGAAATGCCTGCCTTGGTGGTCTCCTGCTTGTGCTCGTGCAGTATGTTTGAAACGCGCTGCGTGGGGCAGGTACCGGTATAATAGAACCACTGAGACACTTCTTGATTTTAAACAGAAGCGTGCGATCGCTCGCTGTGTCATCCGTGAGGCTAAACACACTTGCTGGTGAGATTGTCTCCACCATCACTTCTGCTTCCTGTATGAGTGCAGTCTGGAAAAAAGTACAGAATCTGAGTTGTAAATATTCTCCTGACCCGGCTTCTGTTCTCCGCCGGGTTCCCAGTGTTGATATAGCAAACCCTCTAGATGTTGCCATTGAAATTGGCAATCATCTGGTCCGTATTTCTCTGGGGCTCCATCTCTGCCCCTCGTTTTTTTCCTCAAAGTCTGTCAGAGAGTTAGCGCCCTTGGACTTTTCTTCTCTCAGAGAAGAACAGTATAATGTGCCTTTTACACTTCAGGAACTGGAGGCAACACTCTCAGCTTGGCGATCATCGACAGCTGGGCCCGACGACATTCATATTCGTATGTTACAACATTTACATCAATCAGCCCTTGCAGTCCTCTCATGCCTTTTCAATATTATTTGGTCAAGTTCTTCCACAGCTGTGGAAATCTGCCATTGTTCTCCCTTTCAGCATTATTATTATTATAATTAAGGGGAAGCGCTAAACCCGGAGGATTATACAGCGCCTGGGGGGGGGGATGTGGAAGGCATTCAGGCTTAATTCGGGGAACTGGAGCACAGATCCAATTCCCTAAATCAAGAGCCCCTCACCAACATCAAGGAACCTTCCTTGAGGGGTCCCTTTCAGCAAATCGGGTGCTACGGGACATGAAGCCTCCCACTATCGTCCCATCGCTCTTACCAGTGAAGTTTGCAAAGTGATGGAACGCCTGGTAAATAGACGTTTACTGTGGTATTTAGAGACACTACAGTCTCTCCACTCGTCAATATGGCTTTTGTAAGGGCCGTTCTACCATAGACCCCTTACTACGTTTGGATACATATGTTCGTAATGCCTTTGCCAATAACCACTCAGTTATTGCAATATATTTTGACCTTGAGAAGGCACATGACACAACTTGGAGGTATAATATTTTGGCCCAAGCCCACTCCCACATTTCCATGCTCGAGTCAATAGTGTGCTCTCCTCGGACTTTGTCCAAGCCGAAGGTGTCCCTCATGGATGTGTTCTGAGCACAACACTTTCTCCTTGCTATAAATGATTTGGCCTCTGTTCTTCCATCCAATATTTGGTCATCACTAGTAGATGACTTCGCTATTGCTTGTGCAGGCGCTGACTGCCACCTCATTACAGTTTTCTCCAGCATGCGGTCGACCGTGTTTCCAATTGGGCCACCACGCATGGGTTTAAATTTTCCAGTACCAAAACTAGCCAAATTACTTTCACTAGACGCTCTGTCGTCTCCGATCATCCTTTGTACCTCTATGGCTCCTGTATCCCTGAACGTGATACAGTCAGGTCTCTAGGCCTTCTCTTTGACCGTAGGTTAACCTGGAAACCTCACATTACCTCTCTAAAGGCAACTTGTCACAGCTGGCTGAGCCTTCTTAAAACCCTTGCTCATCTTTCATGGGGAGCTGATCGTCGAACTCTCCTTCGCCTACATTCAGCCCTCATTTTATCAAAACTCGATTATAGTGAACAGATCTATTCAGTGGCCTCTCCTGCTACTCTCTCTAGCCTTAACCCCATCCATCACCAAGAATTACATTCATGCATGGGTGCTTTTCGCTCTTCTCCTGTGGAGAGCCCCTATGCAGAAGCGAATGTTCCATCCTTATCTGATCACCGTGATGCCCATTGCCTTCGCTATGTGAGCTCTCACGATCTCCACAATACTTCCATTTATAGAATGGTCACTGATATTAGTAGACATTCTTTATTTGTTCGCCGCCCCTGTTTGCTCCGTCCCTTCTCTCTTTGCCTACATTCGCTTTTGTCTTCCCTTCAGTTACCGTCTTTATATGTTCATGTAGCATCTCACTTTTCCCTACCCCCCCTGGGAAGTTCCAACTGTTCGGGTCTGTTTTCTCTCACTCCCTTGCTCGAAAGCCCAACTGCCTACTGTTGCTTCCCGCTCTCTTTTTCTTGACCACTTCCACTCATGCCATCGCTGTGTACACAGATGGCTCAATCTTCTGACGGCGTAGGATTCGCAGCATTGTTTCCGGACAGCATCGTGCAAGGGTATTTAGTATCTTCGGCAAGCATTTTTTACTGCTGAATTGTATGCCATTCTTGCAGCACATTCGTATTGCATCTATGCCTGTGTCATCATTTGTGGTTGTCTCAGACTCCTTTAGTGCTCTACAGGCTATACCTCACCCCCTAGTTCTCGGCATCCAACTTTGGCTACTCCATATCTCTACAAAGCATTAAGATATTGTTTTTTGTTGGGTCCCTGGTCATGTTGATGTACAGGGCAATAAACAGGCAGACACTGCTGCGCGGTCAGCAGTTCATGACCTATCAATTTCATATGGAGGTGTTTCATTTCCAGACTATTTTGCTGTAATAGCTACCCACCTTCACACCCATTGGCAACAACGTTGGTCTGCTCTGCTCAATAACAAACTTTGTTCTATTAAACCGAGTATAGGTTAATGGCAGTCTTCTTGTCACCAGTGTCGAGGTTGGGAGACTACTCTCTCCCACCTTCGCATTGGCCATACTCGTCTTACTCATGGATATCTCATGGATATCTCATGGATATCTCATGGAAAGGCGCCCTGCTCCTCTGAGAATTGTCAGGTTCCATTATCGGTCAGCCACATTGTTAGACTGCCCACTGTATCAACTAGCACGCAGAATTTACCTCCAGCGTCGTCTTCGCTCCACTGCTCTCTCTCTACCTTCCCTTCTCGCTGATTGACCCACCTTTCATCCGGACTGACTTCGACAACTGACTTACTCCACAAACTATTATTATTATCATCAAATTATTATTATAATCAAAAAGAAGCGCTAAGCCACAAGGGCTATACAGCGCTGCAGGGTAGGGAAGGAAGCAAGGGAATTGGATGGCAGGAGGGAGGGGGGATGATCAGCAGGTTACAGAAAACAGCGGGGCAGGGGATAGTACGGGGGTAGAGGGTAGCAAGAGATACAAGTAGAAAGGGCTGAAAGTATCAGAATTTGTGAAGTAAGTCAGTCGTTGTCAAAAAGTCAATAAGAGAGTCCGGATGAAAGGTGGGTCCATCAGCGAGAAGGGAAGGTAAAGAGAGAGCAGCGGGGCGAAGACGACGACAGAGGTAAATTCTGCGTGCTCGTTGATAAAGTGGGCAGTCCAACAGAATGTGGCTGACTGATAATGGAGCTTGGCAATTCTCACAGAGAGGAGCAAGACGCCTCTCCATGAGATATCCATCAGTAAGACGAGTATGGCCAATGCGAAGACGGGAGAGAGTAGTCTCCCAACCTCGACACTGGTGATAAGAAGACGGCCAGTAACCTATACTCGGTTTAATAGACTGAAGTTTGTTGCCGAGCATAGTAGACCAACGTTGTTGCCAACGGGTGTGAAGGTGGGAAGATATTACAGCAAAATAGTCCGTACATGGAATACCTCTGTAAGAAACTGGTAGGTCATGTACTGCTGACCGCGCAGCAGTGTCTGCCTGTTCATTGCCCTGTACGTCAACATGACCAGGGACCCAACAAAAAACAATATCTTTATGCTTAGTAAAGATGCGGCGTAGCCAAAGTTGGATACGGAGGACTAAGGGGTGAGGTGTATCAAATTTTTGTATAGCCTGTAAAGCACTAAAGGAGTCTGAGACAACCACAAATGATGACACAGGCATAGATGCAATACGGATAAGTGCTGTAAGGATGGCATATAATTCAGCAGTAAAAATACTAGCTGAAGATAGTAAATGCCCTTGTACGACGCTGTCCGGAAACACTGCTGCGAATCCTACGCCGTCAGAAGACTTAGAGCCATCTGTGTACACAGCAATGGCATGAGAATGAGAGTGAAAGTGGTCAAGAAAAAGAGAGCGGGAAGCGACCGTAGACAGTTGGGCTTTCGAGCAAGGGAGGGAGAAAGAACAGACTCGAACAGCTGGGACCTCCCAGGGGGGTAGGGAAAAGTGAGATGCTACATGTACATAGAAAGGTGGTAGTTGAAGAGAAGACAAGAGCGAATGAAGGCGAAGAGAGAAGGGACGGAGTAAGCAGGGGCGGCGAACAAATAAAGAATGTCTACTAATATCAGTGACCATTCTATAAATGGAAGGATTGCGGAGATCATGAGAGCGTACATAGTAGCGCAGGCAATGGGCATCACGGCGATCGGATAAGGATGGAACGTTCGCTTCTGCATAGAGGCTTTCGACAGGGGAAGAGCGAAAAGCACCAAGGCATAAACGTAATCCTTGGTGATGAATGGGGTTAAGGCTAGAGAGAGTAGCAGGAGATGCCGCTGAATAGATCTGGTCACCATAATCAAGTTTCGATAAAATAAGGGTGGAATGTAGGTGAAGGAGGGTTCGACGATCAGCTCCCCACGAAAGATGAGCAAGGGTTTTAAGAAGGTTCAGCCGGCTGTGACAAGTTGCCTTCAGAGAGGTAATGTGAGGTTTCCAGGATAACCTACGATCAAAGAGGAGGCCCAGAAACTTGACTGTATCACGTTCAGGGATACGTGAGCCATAGAGGTACAAAGGATGATCAGAGATGACAGAGCGTCTAGTGAAAGTGATTTGGTGGGTTTTAGTGCTGGAAAATTTAAACCCATGTGTGGTGGCCCAATTGGAAACACGGTCGACTGCATGCTGGAGAGAAACTGTAAGGAGGTGACAGTCAGCGCCTGCACAGGCAATAGCAAAGTCATCAACATAGAGTGATGACCAAATATTTGATGGAAGACTAGAGGCCAAATCATTAATAGCAAGGAGAAAAAGTGTTGTGCTCAGAACACATCCCTGGGGGACACCTTCAGCTTGGACAAAGTCCGGGGAGAGCACATTATTAACCCGAACACGGAAATGCCTGTCAGTTAAAAAGTTCTTAAGGAAGGATGGTAGATTGCCTCGAAGGCCTAAGGAGTGGGCTTGGGCTAAAATATTATACCTCCAAGTTGTGTCATATGCCTTCTCAAGGTCAAAAAATATGGCAATAACTGAGTGGTTATTCGCAAAGGCATTACGAACATACGTATCCAAGCGCAGTAAGGGGTCTATGGTAGAACGTCCCTTACGAAAGCCATATTGACGAGTGGAGAGACTGTTGTGTGTCTCTAAATACCACACTAAACGTCTATTTACTAGACGTTCCATTACTTTGCAAACTGCACTGGTAAGAGCAATGGGACGATAGTGGGAGGTTTCATGTCCCGTAGTGCCTGGTTTGCGGAAAGGGAGAACAATGGCGGATTTCCACAGCTGTGGAAGAACTCCTTGTGACCAAGTAAGATTGTAAAGGTGTAATAGGACTGCAAGGGCTGACTGATGTAAATGTTGTAGCATACGAATATGAATGTCGTCGGGCCCAGCTGCCGATGATCGACAAGCTGAGAGTGTTGCCTCCAGTTCTTGAAGTGTAAAAGGCACATTATACTGTTCTTCTCTGAGAGAAGAAAAGTCCAAGGGTGCTAACTCTCTGGCAGACTTTGAGGAAAGAAATGAGGGGCATAGATGGAGTCCCTGAGAAATACGGACCAGATGATTGCCAATTTCATTGGCAACATCTAGTGGGTTTGCTATATCAACACCGGCAACCCGCAGAACAGGAGCCGGGTCAGGAGAATATTTACCACTCAGTTTTCGTACTTTTTTCCAGACTGCACTCATAGAGGAAGCAGAGGTGATGGTGGAGACATAATCTCGCCAGCAAGTGCGTTTAGCGTCACGGATGACACGGCGAGCGATCGCACGCTTCTGTTTAAAATCAAGGAGTCGCTCTGTGGTTCTATTGTACCGGTACCTGCCCCATGCAGCGCGTTTCAAACGTACTGCACGAGCACAAGCAGGAGACCACCAAGGCACGCATTTCTGAGAATGCCTGCCCGAAGTTTGGGGTATAGAATGAGAAGCTGCGGTGAAAACGGAGGACGAGAAGAGGTGTAAAAGCTCATCGATGGAGGACGAAGAAGGAACCTCTTTAAAAACAGTCAGGTGTGAGTAAAGGTTCCAATTTGCCCGATTAAATTGCCAGCGTGGGGTGCGAAGAGGTGGCGAATATGAAGGGGAAGTAAGAATGATTGGGAAATGATCACTGTCATGTAAGTCCGGGAGAACAGACCAAGTAAAGTCTAATGCGGCGAAGGAAGAGCAAACTGAGAGATCGATGCAAGAGAGAGTATGAGTCCGAGGATCAAAATGGGTGTGAGTACCTGTATTTAAAACATGGAGGGGGTGGGTGGCAAGAAAAGCCTCTAACTGAATTCCACGGGAATCACAGTGAGACCCTCCCCAGAGGAAATGGTGGGCATTAAAATCACCAAGTAACAGAATCGGTGGCGGTAATGACGAAACAAGGAAGGCAAAATCCGGAATAGATAATGCCCGAGAAGGAGAGAGATATAAAGAACAGAGCGTATACCACCTATGTAAGTGGATACGGGCTGCTGTGTAATGCAGCGAAGTATGAACAAATAGCTGATGGTACGGAATATCAGTGCGGAGAAGAAGGGCACTTTCATTAAAGGTCCCATCAGGAAAAGGATCTGAAGAATACAATAAATTATAGCCTGAGATGTGAGAAATAACAGCAGAGTGTAATTTTGGTTCCTGTAAGCAAACACCAACAGGGGCAAACTGGGAGAGTAACATCTGAAGCTCACCCCGATTTCCCCTGAGGCCGCGTATATTCCACTGTAAAAAGGCCATGATTGGCAATGATAAAGATACTTGAAATCCGCAGGTAAGGGTTCCTACGGACTAGAAGGGTTAGAAAAGTCCACATGCGGAGGCAGTGGAAAATGTTCAAGCAGCGAAGGAACGGTGCGCTGTGAAGAAAGGAGTTGCGCAGATGGAGCAGAGGAGAGAGGAAGAGCGGAAGGTGGATCAGTGTCCATTGATGGTTTGGTCTCTGCAATATATTCAGAGATTGCTTCAAGTGTTTCGGAATTCAGAGATGTCGTATGGGAGACAATATTGGGAATGGTAGGGGGAGGATGAGTAAAGATTGGAACTGTATTGGACTGTACCAAGGTAGGGGGGGGCGAAAGGGTGGAGGGAACTGGAGAAGCGTGGCAGGGGACAGAAGAGACAGGAACCTGGGAGGTGGCAGAAGAGGAAGAAACTTGGGAGGGAACAGGGGAGGAAGGTACATTACGAGGAGGAGGGTGAACCTCTGCACTTGTAACTGAGCCAGTGAGAGGGGAAGAACTAGGGACAGAGACAGGGAGGGTAAAATGAGGAGGTGGAAGATGGGTAGGAGGTGTTACCGGACCTTTTTTTGACTTTTGAGAAGTAGAGGGACGATTGGGAAGAGGTGTCGTACGAGGTCTCGTCGATACTGAGGCTTGTAAGAGAGAACTCGAAGAAGCGAGATTAGACTGAGGCGTTGAAGTAGGGACGTCTGAGCCGAGGACAGCAAAAGGATTAGATACAGGAGTGATTATGGGAGAGGTAACCACAGAGGTGGGTGTAGAAGATGGGATACCAGAAGTGGGGGGACGTTTTGAAACACGGGAATAAGAAACACGTGGGAGTCTCCCTTGGAGGCGGAGATGAGAAACTGCCATGGCATAAGGGAGACCTTCTGTCTCTTTGAGGTAACGGATTTCCCGCTCGTTTAAATAGACCTGACAACGGCGAGAGTACGAAGGGTGAGCCTCATGACAGTTAAGGCAAGAGGGAGATCGATTGCAAGACGTATTAGAATGGTCATCGGCACCACAGACTGGGCATTCGGCGATAGATCTGCAATATTTCGCTGGATGGCCAAATCGCCAGCAATTTCTACACTGTTGTGGTGTAGGGATCACCTTTCGAACTTGTAACCGATGTCCTGCTATATAAACGGAGGATGGGAGTTCTCGGCTGTCAAAAGTTAAACGAGCCACATTGCTAGGGTATCGTCTCCGCCCACGGGCAGGAAGAACGTAAGTGTCTACCTTGAGGATTGGGAGATCTTGGAGTTCCAGCTGTTCTAGAATGTCGGTGCCACATGTCTGGAAATTTTGTTGAACTATGGTATGGGGCAGAATAACGGTACCACTACAAGAATTGAGGGAATGATGTTTTTCAAGGGTGACAGGAACAGTATCTATATGGGTAAGACGAGAGAGCTCACGAGCCTGGGTAGCATTCTGTACGGTAATGATGCGCGTACCGCTCTTAAGAGCATGAAAAGAAATATCTTTACCAACATGGCGTAGGAGTGCCTTGCCAATACTATGGTCAGAAAGATAGGCAGTAGAGGAAGTTGGTCGTAAAGTGAAGAATTTAGTCCACTGTTCAGTCTGAAACTGAGCGTGGAAAGGTAGTGAAGGACGTGTCGATCGTTTCTGAGAAGAACGAGAAGGTGAAGGTGGAGAAGTATCATCAGCAGGTAATTGTCGTTGACGTTTAGGCGTGGGACCAGAGTTGGTCCGACGTGGAACGGGTCGGCGATTTGAAAATTGCCGCACCGTAGAGGGAGAGGCCGGAAGCATAGTCAGAGGAGAGCGAAGGTCTGATAAATCGAAGGAGTCAGTCGAGGCCTCAGTACCTGAAGCGGGTGAGGAAACAGCACCGGCAATAGGTACAGAGGCATGAGGAATGTCTGAAGAGTGGTCCAAAGACGAGGCGGGGTCAGAACGGGGTGCGGTATCAAGAAGGGGCCCGGGGGTACCAGGTTCATGGACTAGGGCTGCCATGGTTAGGTTACTTCTTTCTTTTTGTTTTTAAGAAAAAAAAAGAAAGAAGAAAAGAAAATAAAAATAAAAAAAAGAAAAAAAAAGGGGGGACCGGGGAGGGATAGTTCCTAGGAGGGATGAAAGGGCCAGAAATCTCCCTCCGCGCCCAAGAGGACTCGACACCGCTAGTAGCGCAGATGCAGCATGGAACCCGTGCCATACCCTACCCTTCATGCCAGTAAACCAGCAATCTGGGATAGCAACCTCACATCTGCCGAGCTACCTCGGTGGACAAAAGAGAGGGCGGCCGGATATCCGCCACAAAGCATACCTCCTTCAGCCACCACCCCCGGAATCCGAAAGGTGGCTTCCAGAGCTACACCCGTCGCCCAAAAGACACCCAAAGCTACTCCGGGATACCGGAGAGGGATCGGGACATCCCTAGGCAATCCAGATTCCACGGCAAACTACGCCACCGCCAAGAAACCTCAACGGAATGGGATGGACCCCGGTGTCCTTTCTCCTACCTAGGAACTAGCGCGCCTGTGGGAGAAATCCCAAAGGACAAAAAGAGGAAGGGCAAAAGGGAGGAGTGGGGAGGAGGAGGAGGAAAGGAAAAAGGGGAGGATGGGGAGGATGGGATAGGGGAGGGGAGATTGGGGGGTAATTAGGTTCGGTCTGAGGAAGAAGACCGATAGGTCTAATTCCTCAGACCAAGAGCCTCTTCACCACGCCAAGGAGCCCCCCTTGAAGAGGATTATCATCAAAAAGAAGCGTTAAGCCACAAGGGCTATACAGCGCCACAAACTGATACCTTCAGCCCTTTCTTCCTCGATCTCCTGCTACCCTCTTCCCCTCCCCCGCTGTTTTCTGTAACCTAATCATCCCTTCCCCCTTCTGCTGCCCGATACCCTCGTTTCCTTCTCTACTCTGCAGCACTGTATAGCCCTTGTGGCTTAATGCTTCTTTTTGATTATATGCTTAGTGGCCCAATGGGAAACACGGTTTACAACATTCTGAAGTGAATCTGCTACTAGGAGACAGTCAGCGCCTAGTCAACAGTGACAAGTAAGTATTAGATGGGATAACAGAGACCAGATCATTTATATCAAGAAGAAAGATGCTAAGAACGCATCCCTGGGGGACACCTTCAGTTAGGACAAATTAACCCGAACACTGAAATATCTCAAGCTTTTAAGGAAAAGTGGCAGATTACCTCTGAGGCCTAAGGAATGAGCCTTTTCAAGGTTAAGGCTGCAATAGCCGAGTTGTTACTAACAAAGGCATTACGAAAATAAGTATCTAAGCGGAGTAAAGGGTCAATAGTAGACGGACCTCATGAAAGTCAAATTGACAAGTGGACGGGCAATTGTCTAAATACCACTCCAAACCTACATTTACTAGACCTTGCAAACTGCACTGGTAGGAGCAATGGGACGATAGTGGGAGGCATCATTGCACTAAGTACTTGGTTTATGAAACAGCAGAACTGCACTTTTCCACAGCTGGGGAAGAACCCCCTGCGACCATACAAGATTAAAAAGACCTAAGAGGACTGTGCGGAAGGATGGATGCAAATACTGAAGAATACGAATATGAATGCCATTAGGTCCAGCTGCCGACGATCGTCAAGCGGAAAAGGTTGACTCAAGAAGCGTAAAATGTATATAAGACTTCCCTGCTTAAAGAAAAATCTAAAGGCAGTAACTCTGGCGGGCTTTGAGGAAAGAAACGAGGAGCATGGATGGAGCCCTTGGGAGATACGGACATTAGACTAGATGACTTCCAATTTCTGTGGCAGGAGAGATAGCTATGCTGACACCAGCAACCCTAAAAACCAGAGCTGGGTCTGGAGAATATTTTCACGTGGGACACCCGCTTTGGACGGTTTAAAATCAAGGAGTTGCTCTGTGGTCCTACCTCAGGTTTGAGGGACTGTATTAGAAGCTGCTGTTAGACAAAAACAGTTAACAGCTCAGCAGTAAATGGCCCAATTCGCTCGTTCAATCTGACAACGTGGGCTACGAGATGGTCGAGAATATGCGAGAGAGGATAAGAAAATGATCTCTGTCATGTTAGAAGTGATCAAGGTCCCGTTAGAAGTGATCAAGGTCCCAGGACCGAAACGTTTTCTAATAAATGTGTTATAGTGTTTGTTTACGTGTCTTTCTAAACCAACAGAATGGACATAAATTCGTTAGAAAACATTCAGCGTAGGATGACTAAATTAATACATAGCATTAGAAATCTTCCTTATGAAGAAAGATTGAAGACACTTAAGTTACATTCACTTGTTAGACGAAGAATGAGGGGAGACCTGATCGAAGTGTACAAGTGGAAGATAGGTATTAATAAAGACGATATTAATAAGGTCTTGAGGATGTCTCTCCAAGAGAGAACCCGCAGTAATGGATTTAAATTAGATAAGTTTAGATTTAGAAAGGACATAGGAAAGTATTGGTTTGGAAATAGGGTAGTTGATGAGTGGAACAGTCTACCTAGTTGGGTTATTGAGGCTAGGACTTTGGGTAGTTTCAAATTTAGGTTGGATAAGTACATGAGTGGGAGGGGTTGGATTTGAGTGGGACTTTCACATCAGAGCTTATTTCTTGGGTAGCATTGAAAATTGGGTTGGGCAAATGTTTTGTTAGTGGGATGAATTGTAAAGGACCTGCCTAGTATGGGCCAACAGGCCTCCTGCAGTGTTCCTCCTTTCTTATGTTCTTATGTAAATCAGGGGGCACTGACCAGATAGAGTAGTGCGCAGATGAAGAGCGAATTGAAAGATCTATGGAAAAGACTGCATGCTAGAGTCGAAATGAGTGGAAGAACCTGTATTTAAAACATGGAGGGGAAGAATGAGACCCTCCCCAGTGGAAAAGATAAGCATTGAAATTTAATAGACGAGGTAGGGAAAAAATCAGATGCCACATCCAGAATAGATGATGGCCGAGATGTAGAAATATGAACAGATTGTATACTACTTGTCCAGGTACATGCTGCAGTGTAATGCAGCGAAGTATGGACAAGGACTCGAGAATATGGTAGACCGTGGCGCACAGGAAGTGCACATTCATTAAACGCCATGGCACAGGAGAAGCCAACTTCTTCTAAGACAACGGATCTTCCTTTCTCTTAAGAAAATCTGGCAATAACGAGAGTAGACCGGGTGCGCCTATTTGCAGTTCAGACAAGAGGGAGGGTGGCTGCAAGATGGACTGCTAGGGTCAGCAGCACCGCAGACAGAACACTGTCTCTGACCTGCAATACTTTGCAGGGTGGTCGAAGCGCCAGCATTTTCAACATTACGTAAAGAGATGGTGGCAGTTCACGGCTGTCAAAAGTTAGCCTCGCTATATTGCAGGGATAGCACCACCGCCCGCAGGCAGGCAGGCAGGGGTAACACCTCCGACCGCAGGCAGGGATAACACTTCCCCCCCCGAGGGCAGGAATAACACCACCGCCCGCGGGCAGGGAGTATTAAGTGTCAACTAATGATTGGCAGATTCCAAAGCTCGAGTTGATTACACGTGATTAACAAACGGTTACAACGCGAGTTAAAGTATAATATATCCACAGCAAGAGTTAAGGAAGATGTGCTCGAGAATCTTAAAGGTGAAGGAAAATTAGAGCTCCAGTCACTGTAAAGGTTTACAGCCTTGATGGAAGGGCAAATAAAACTGCACAAGAACTAAGAATTTTATTAAGTGACTAGCAGCAACTTGGCGTTTATTCCTATTTCTCTCTCTCTGTAATTTATGAAAAATAAAACTGGTAAATATTAATTTACACTTCAATATGCATTTTTATTAATTTTGACATTACACACAAATATTCATATTCACATTACAAAACTGTTTCATACACGTGTGTAGTGTCATCTCAGAGGACGTGAGCAGCCTTTTCTTGTTGATGAAGTTAATGTTAACAGAGAAGCTTGCAGTGATCGTCCTGGTCCGGCTGAGAACAACCAGACAGTTGTGGCTTGCACCGCATCTGAAGAAACCAAGAGACGGGAATACGATGATCATTAGATATTTGTTTTGGTTATACATGGCGATTTTACAGGGCACAGTACTGGCATAAATTTGGTATTATTTACAAAGCCCTAAAGGAGAGTGCTTATTAAATAAAAATTCTTGCCACCATCAGTATTCATTCCCTGTTATTATATGGTAAACTAGATGTAATCTGGTCGCAGCATAAACACCACAGTACTGATGGCTATAAAACAAGTGATGCACAACACGTTGCCGTGCACGAAGTCTGCTCTTGCAGGTTAAATTTCCTTGAACTACTAAAAGGTTTGTCAAGCCATTAACGGCTTGACAAAGCTCCTGAAGATAGAAACGTTGCCACAATAAAATGTCCCATTAGTTCCACTTGTGTTCTTTTACTAAACATTTGAAGGCAATTCTACCAACAAATAAAAGCTAATAGAAATGGAAACGCAGTCCTTGTCTGTAGATAGCGAAGAATGCCAGTCCTTCTATTATTATATAATATTCTCTAAGTTGGAATAGAAAGCCAAACTTAAAAGTGGACTGAACTTTTAGCTCAGTCTCTAAATACCAGAAGTGACTAATATTCAGCATCCTCTTCATCAGCTTGCAGACTGCTCGTAAAATGGGCGGTAATTCACGACTTGTCTGGAGTCCCTGTCAGGATTTGGGATAGCCAGGACTTCAGACTGCCATTGTTTGGAGGCACCCTAATTGTTTATATAAAACTAAGTATAATTCAAATGTTAAGAGAGAAAAGGACCTAAATCAAAAGAACCCTAATTTCCATATCCCTAACGGATCACAAGGTTCTTAGATGTTCTCCACAATGGGCAAAAAACAGTCTCCAAGTCACCGACAAGGAATTCTTTACCGACACCTGATGTTTGAAACTGAAGTTACTGACTACCTATTACTATAATCAAAAAGAAGCGCTAAGCCACAAGGGCTATACAGTGCTGCAGGGTAGGAAAGGAAGCGAGGGTATTGGGCGGCAGAAGGGGGGGAGGGGCGATCAGTAGGTTACAGAAAACAACGGGGCAGGGGACAGTGCAGGGTAGAGGGTAGCAAGAGATCGAGGTAGAAAGGGGCTGAAGGTATCAGTTTGTGAAGTCAGTTGTCAAAAAGTCAATGAGAGAGTCCGGATGAAAGGTGGGTCCATCAGCGAGAAGGGAAGGTAAAGAGAGCAGCGGAACGAAGACGACGTTGGAGGTAAATTCTGCGTGCTCGTTGATACGGTGGACAGTAACAGAATGTGGCTGACCGATAATGGAACTTGACAATTCTCACAGAGAGGAGCAGGGCACCTCTCAATGAGATATCCATGAGTAAGACTAGTATGGCCAATGCGGAGACGAGAGAGAGTAGTCTCCCAACCTCGGCACTGGTGACAAGACGGCCAGTAACCTATACTCGGTTAATAGATTGAAGTTTGTTACCGAGTAGGGCAGACCAACGTTGTTGCCAACGGGTGTGAAAGTGGGTAGCTATTGCAGCAAAATAGTCCGTAAATGGAAAACCTCTATATGAAACTGGTAGGTCATGTACTGCTGACCGCGCAGCAGTGTCTGCCTGTTCATTGCCCTGTACGTCAACATGACCAGGGACCCAACAAAAAACTATCTTTATGCTTGGTAGAGATGAGGCATAGCAAAAGTTGGATACGGAGGACTAAGGGGTGAGGTGTATCAAATTTATGTTTAGCCTGTAAGGCACTAAGGGAGTCTGAGAACCACCAATGATGACAGGCATAGATGCAATACGGATACTTGCTGCAAGAATGGCATAATTCAGCAGTAAAGATACTAGCTGAAGATAGTAAAGGCACTCGTACGATGCTGTCCGGAAACTGTTGCGAATCCTATGCTGTCAGTAGACTTAGAGCCATCTGTGTACACTGCAATGGCAAGAGAAAGAGTGGAAGTGGTCAAGAAAAAGAGCGGGAAGCTACCGTAGACAGTTGGGCTTTCGAGCAAGAGTGAGAAAGAACAGACTCGAACAGCTGGAACTTCCCAGGGGTGAAGGGAAAAGCGAGATGCTACATGAACATATAAAGGTGGAAATTGAAGAAAAGACAAGAGCGAATGTAGGTGAAGAGAGAAGGGATGGAGCAAACAGGGGCGGCGAACAAATAAAGAATGTCTACTAATATTGGTGACCATTCTATAAATGGAAGGATTGCGGAGATCATGAAAGCGTTAAAGTAGGGAAGGCAATGGGCATGGCGATCGGATAAGGATGGAACGTTTGCTTCTGCATAGAGGCACTGAACAAGGGAAGAGCGAAAAGCACCAAGGCATAAACGTAATCCTTGGTGATGAAAAGGGTTGAGGCTAGAAAGAGTAGCAGGAGAGGCAGCTGAATAGATCTGGTCTCCATAGTATAGTTTCGATAAAATGAGGGTGGAATGTAGGCGAAGGAGAATTCGATGATCAGCTCCCCATGAAAGATGAGCAAGGGTTTTAAGAAGATTCAGCCGGCTGTGACAAGTTGTCTTCAGAGAGGTAATGTGAGGTTTCCAGGATAACCTACGGTCAAACAGGAGGCCTAGAAACCTGATTGCATCACGTTCAGGGATAGGGGTGCCATACACGTATAAAGGATGATCGTAGATGACAGAGCGTCTAGTGAAAGTAATTTGGAGAGTTTTGGTACTGGAAAATTTAAACCCATGTGTGGTGGTCCAATTGGAAACACGGTCGACCGCATGCTGGAGAGAAACTAACGAGGTGACAGTCAGCGCCTGCACAGGCAATAGCGAAGTCATCAACAGAGTGATGACCAAATATTGGATGGAAGACTAGAGGCCAAATCATTTATAGCAAGGAAAAAAAAGTGTTGTGCTCAGAACACATCACTGGAGGACACCTTCAGCTTTGATGAAATCCGGGGAGAACACATTATTAACCATAACACGGAAGTGTCTGTGTTAAAAAGTCCTTGAGGAAGGATGGTAAATTGCCTCGAAGGCCAATTTTGGCTTGGGCCAAAATAATATACCTCCAAGTTGTGTCATATGCCTTCTCAAGGTCAAAAAATATGGCAATAACTGAGTGGTTATTCGCAAATGCAATACGAACATGTGTATCCAAGCATAGTAAGGGGTCTATGGTAGAACTACCCTTACAAAAGCCATATTGAAGAGTGGAGAGACTGTTGTGCCTCTAAATACCACACTAAACGTCTATTTACCAGGTGTTTCATCACTTTGCAAACTGCACTGGAGCAATGGGACGATAGTGGGAGACTTCATGTCCCGTAGTACCCGGTTTGCGGAAAGGGAGAACAATGGCAGATTTCCCCAGCAGTGGAAGAACTCCTTGTGACTAAGTAAGACTTTAAAGGCGTAATAGGACTGCAAGGGCTGACTGATGTAAATGTTGTAGCATACGAACATGAATGTCGTCGGGCCCAGCTGTCGATGACCGGCAAGCTGAGTGTGTTGCCTCCAGTTCCTGAAGTGCAAAAAGGCACATTATACTGTTCTTCTCTGAGAGAAGAAAAGCCCAAGGGTGCTAACTCTCTGGCAGACTGAGTTAAAACGAGGGGCATAGATGGAGCCCCTGTGAAATACGGACCAGATGATTGCCAATTTCATTGGCAACTAGTGGGTTTGCTACATCAACACCCGCAACCCGCAGAACAGGGACAGGGTCACGAGAATATTTACAACTTAGTTTTCGTATTTTTTTCCAGACTGCATTCATGGAGGAAGCAGAGGTGATGGTGGAGACAATCTCACCAGCAAGTGCGTTTAGCATCACGGATGACACGGCGAGCGATCGCACGCTTCTGCTTAAAATCAAGAAGTTTCTCCGCGGTTCTATTGTACCGGTACCTGCCCCACGCAGCGCATTTCAAACATACTGCACGAGCACAAGCAAGAGACCACCAAGGCACGCATTTCTGAGAATGCCTGCCCAAAGTTTTGGGTATAGAATGAGAAGCTGAAGTTGAAACTGAGGACGAGAAGAGGTGTAAAAGCTCATCAATGGAGGACGAAGAAGGAACCTCACTAAAAACAGTTAGTTGTGAGTAAAGGTTCCAATTTGCCTGATCAAATTGCCAGCGTGGGTTACAAAGAGGTGGTGTATATGAAGGGGAAGTAAGAATGATTGGAAAATGATCGCTGTCATGTAAATCCGGGAGAACAGACCAGGTGATGCCTAATGCGGTGGAGGAAGAGCAGACAGAGATCGATGCAAGAGAGTACGAGTCCGAGGATTAAAATGGATGCGAGTACTTGTATTTAATACATGGAGGGGGTGGGTAGCAAGAAAAGCCTCTAACAATGCCATGGGAATCACAGTGAGACACCCCCCCCCCCCCAGAGGAAATGATGGGCATTAAAATCACCAAGTAACAGAAGTGGTGGCGGTAATGACGAAACAAGGAAGGAAATATCCGGGATAGATAATGCCCGAGAAGGAGAGAGATACAAAGAACAGAGCGTATCCCACCTATGCAAGTGGATACGGGCTGCTGTGTAATGCAGCGAAGTACCAACAAATAGCTGATGGTACAGAATATCAGTGCATAGAAGAAGGGTACTTTCATTAAAGGTCCCATCAGGAAAAGGTTCTGAAGAATACAATAAATTATAGCCTGAGAAGGGATAGATAATGGCAGACTGTAATTTTGGCTCCTGTAAGCAAACACCAACAGGGGAAAACTGGGAGAGCAACATCTGAAGCACACCCCGATTACCCCTGAGGCCACAAATATTCCACTGTAAATAGGCCATGATTGGCAACGATGAAGATACGTGAAATCCGCAGGTAAGGGTACCTATGGACTAGAAGGGTTAGAAAAGTCCACGTGCGGTGACAAAGGAAAACATTCAAGCAGCGAAGGAATGGTACGTTGTGAAAAGAGTTGCGCAGATGGAGAAGAGGAAAGAGAAGGAACAGAGTGTGGATCATTGTCCATTGACGGTTTGGTCTCTGCAATATATTCAGAGATTGCTTCAAGTGTTTCAGAGTTCAGAGACGTCATATGGGAGACAATATTGGAGATGGAAAGAGGAGTTTGAGTAAAGATCGGAGCTGTAATGGACTGTACCAAGGTAGGGGGGGGTCGAAAAGGTGGAGGGAACTGGAGAAGTGTGGGAAGGGACAGAAGAGGCAGAAACCCGGGAGGTGGCAGAAGAGGAAGAAACTTGGGAGGGGACAGGGGAGGAAGGCACAGTACAAGGAGGAGGATGAACCTCCACACCTGTAATGGAGCCAGTGAAATGGGAAAATCTAGGTACAGAGATCGGGAAGGTAAAATGTGGAGGTGGATGAAGGTAAGGAGGGGTTAAAGGAGATTTGTTGGATCTCTGTGAAGTAGAGGGACAATTGGGAGAAGGTGTTATACGAGGTCTTGTCGATACCGGGGTTTGTGAGGGGGAACACGAAAAAGTGAGGACAGACTGAGGTGTTGAAGTAGGGACGTCTGAGCCCAGGACAGCAAAAGAATTATATACAGGAGTGACTATGGCAACCGCAGAGGAGGCTGCAAAAGATGGGACCCCAGAAGTGGGGGGACGTTTTGAAACACGAGAATAAGAAACGGGGTAGTCTCCCTTGGAGGCGGAGATGAGAAACTGCCATAGCATAAGGGAGACCTCCTGCCTCTTTGAGGCAATGAATTTCCCGCTCATTTAAGTAGACCTGGCAATGGCGAGAGTACGAAGGGTGAGCCTCATGACAATTAAGGGAAGAGGGAGGTCGACTGCAAGATGTATTAGAATGGTCATCGGCACCACAGACTGGGCATTCGGCTATATATCTGCAATATTTTGCTGGGTGGCCAAATCGCCAGCAATTCCTATACTGTTGCGGTGTAGGGATCACCTTCCGAACTTGTAACCGATGTCCTGCTACAAACAGAGAATGGGAGTTCACGGCTGTCAAAAGTTAAAGGAGCTACATTGCAAGGGTATCGTCTTTGCCCGCAGGCGGGAAGAACTTAAGTGAATTGGGAGATCTTTGAGCTCCAGCTGTTTGAGAATGTCATTGCCACATGTCTGGAAATTCTGTTGGAGTATGGTATGGGGCAGAATAACAGTACCACTACAAGAATTGAGGGAATGTTGTTTTTTGATAGTGACAGGAATAGTATCGAAATGTGAAAGAGAAAGATCATGAGCTTGGGTAGAATTCTGGACTGTGATGATGCATGTGCCTCTCTCAAGAGCATGAAAGGAAATATCTACGAACGTGGCATAGGAGCGCTTTGCCAATACTATGGTCAGAAAGATAGGCAGTAGAAGAAGAAGTCTGTCTTAAAAGTAAAGAATTTAGTCCATTGTGTGGTCCGAAACAGTGTGGAGAGGGAGTGCATGACGTGTCTTTTCCGAGCATAATGGGAAGGTAACAAAGTAGCATCTGGAGACTGTCATTGGCGTTTAAAAGTGGGACCAGAGTCGGTCCGACGCGAGACGGGAAATTCGAAAATCGTCGCACCATAGAGGCAGAGGCCGGAAGCATAGTCAAAAGAGAGTGGAGGTCAGACAAATCGACGATGTCAGTGGAAGCCCCGGTACCTGAACTGGGTGAGGAAACAGCACCAGGAAGAGGTACAGGGGCCTTGGGAGTGTCCAAAGAGTGGCCAAAAGATGGGGCAAGGTCAGAACAGGGTGCAGTAACAATAAGGGGCCTGCGGGTAGTGGGGTCATGGATTTGGGACTCCATGGTTAGGTTACTTCTTTCTTTTTGTTTTTAAGAAGAGAAAGGAAAAAGAAAATAAAAAGAAAAAAGAAAAAAAAGGGGGGGACCGGGGAGGGATAGTTCCTAGGAGGAATGAAAGGCCAGAAATCTCCCTCCGCACCCAAGAGAACCTCAGCACCGCAAGTAGCACAGATGCAGCATGGAACCCGTGCCATACCCTACCCTTCATGCCAGTATACCAGCAATCTGGGATAGCAACCTCACATCTGCCGAGCTACCTCGGTGGACAAAAGAGGGCGGCCGGTTATCTGCCACAAAGCATACCTCCTTCGGCCACCACCCTCGGAATCCGAAAGGTGGCTTCCAGAGATACACCCGTCGCCCTTAAGACACCCAAAGCCACCCTCCGGGATACCGGAGAGGAATCAGGATATCCCCAGGTGATCCAGATCCCACGGCAAACTATGCCACTGCCAAGAACCTCAACGTAATGAGATGGACCCCAGTACCCTTCCCCCTACCTATGAACTAGTGTGCCTGTGGGAAAAATCCCAAAGCCAGAAAGAGGAAGAGCAAAAGGGAGGGGTGGGGAGGAGGAAAGGAAGGGGAGGATGGGATAGGGAAGGAGGGATTGCGGGGTAATTAGGTTTGGTCTGAGGAAGGAGACTGACAGGTCTAATTCCTCAGACCAAGAGCCTCTTCACCGCGCCAAGGAGCCCCCCCCCCTTGAAGATGGCACTACTGAAGGCAGACTGGAGTAAAGGATCCCAGCAGTTCCATGCAAGATTGAGAGAACACTCAAGCTCAAACAAAACTGGAACAGCATTCATATGAACATAATGATTGGTCAGAGACCTATCGTTCACGATTCTTGCATCCAAGGATGTCAGCAAAGACTAAGCGACTCCTGTCAGGCACAGACCAGTCCATATCCCACACACGGTGTGCACTTTAAATTCATTCAGGAAGCTCACAGGAATATAAGAAAGGACCACTAGAGGAAGCCTACTGGCCCAAGCAAAGTATGAAACAAAAAGTACCGAGGAACGTATCAACTAATATACGAAAGAGAGATTAGCTTAACAAGAGCCAAGTGGTCTAAAATCCAGTCAGGAAGGAGGCTGAAGGTCCTGCAACATCACTGTTTATGACAGCCTGCAGGAAGCAGTGCAGTCGTATCAAATAGACCAACCTAGCATAAGCCAGGATACCCTACATCCCCTTGTAACTGTGCCAAGAATGGGTGCAGAAGCACAAAATTAAAACCGGGTACCCAGGGACAATTATTTTTGCAGATTTAGTCTTCTTCAAATTTAGAACAGACAGGCCATAATCCTGAAAGAGAAAGCTAGTTTTTAATATCGAGACTAATGCCCCAACAGTTCCATTGTACATGAGAATGGGCTAATGATCCGCGTTCCTGGTATCGCACAGGAAATTTTACCATTGGTGTATTATAATCAAGGAGGAAGCGCTAAACCCGTAGTATTATACAGCGCCTGGAGGAGGGGATGTGGAAGGCATTCAGGCTTAATTCGGGGAACTGGAGCACAGATCCAATTCCCTAAATCAAGAGCCCCTCACCAACATCAAGGAACCTTCCCTGAGGAGACCATTGGAGTAATAATTTTATTTTCCCTTGGTTGTAGATATAGTATACAAGTCACCCATATATATAATCGATTGGAAATAAGAGGGAATATGGAAAAGTGGCAGCCTGACCCTTTGTAAGAAGGGATACTAATGATTCCAAGTTATTTAACTAATTTATTGTATAGACAAATTTGCCTATACACAAACAAGTTAAAGCTGTACTGTCAATAAGATGCCTCAGCCTTTTAAAATTGAAGTCATTCAGAAGAGTCAGACTAATATTTAACTTAATTTATCAGGAATACAGTGTCAAACTAGTTTACACCTAAAAGTAACAAACGTGCACCTGCAGTTCAGGTTTACTCTTCACTAAGCAAGAGTTTTATTGCAACATTTGGATTCATGCAGAAGCAGTAATTAAAAGTTCATATTCATTTAAGTATCTCTTTAAATGGGCTCTACAATTTTCGTCATATGCAGGGCCAGATTAAGAAGTCTCCGGGCCCTAGGCTATTCAGATTGGCGGGGCCCCTTTGAGTTACGGGTAAGCGAAGCGACCCCTTCCAGCTTGGGGGGGGGGGGGGTCGGTGAGCCTGTTTAAGGTCTAATTAAATACATTCTTGCTATTTAGATTAAATTTAATAGGGAAAGTACATCAAGACAACCAAAACCATTTACCAACAGCCATTATAACTATCATGGATGAGCCCCTGAACCCCTTGGACCGCGGGGCCCCCAAATGCGCGGGGCCCTAGGCAAATGCCTAGTTTGCCTATGCAGTAATCCGACCCTGGTCATATGGAACAAACATGCGAAAAGTTACCCGAATTTCTAATTACTGTATATCAGAGTTGAAAATGCGAAGCCTAACGGATGAGGCTTTTCGTCTTATGGACTAAACTGAAAAATTTGATTAAAAAACAGATTTAATCAATCTGAAGTTTCCCTTCTGGGATATTTTTTCCAAGAAATACTGCCCATACCCACCTGAACCACTGTTATCCTCAATACTACTACTACTACTACTGCTACCTGATACCATTATGCTTGATACCGCCGCTCCCTGGCAACCACCATAAATCCTGCTTGGCATACCAGGATGGTACCTCGAGACTTTGCTGTGTTAGGCTTAGAAAAACAAACTAATTTGGCCAAAGCAATAACTGGGCCTTCACTGGTATATTGGAAACTTTACTAAATTTCCTTTATCAATACTAACTCCCTACTGTCCAGATTGTCACTTATTTTCCGTAAATTAATCACAGTTGAAGTTAAATTACTTAAAATCCATTTTTTCATAATCTGTGGTCCAGTGACAAATTATTTAATGTCATCAGCCAGGAACGCGAGCCAATAAACGACGCAGTTATGGCACGAATATTTTTATTACTCGAATTCAAAACTCGACACAATCTGATGACAAGATTTTCCCCGGAAAGAAAGATTATCCATAAAAATTTCATTACAGCCTGCTTCAGTAGACTAATAAAATAAGAGCTATGCGAGAACAAAGCCGATATGAAACAGGCTGTTGTAGTTGCTTCATAAAATAAGCCTATTGCTACGTATTTATTACACTGAAATATTGCATAAAGAACAAAAGCAAAACATGTTCAAGCTGTAAAAAATTTTTTAATATATTTAGTTTGGGTGGTGCCTTTACATCGTCTCCCTAACGTTAGAAGCTCAACTCGCCACTGCCCGCTCTCTAACAAACTGGAAACAATGCCTCTGAGGAAGGTAACTAGACAGATACTGACAATTTACCTAAAGAATTAGACACGTGCAACATCTGGGTATCTATTGTACAAATTTCGTCATCCAGTGGCTTTATCAATACAGATTAAAAGGACAATGTGAAGACAGAAGAACTATTTACAACCTTAACTGTCACTGGCCCGTCCCTCGGGTATGACCTATTTCCACTGGGATATCCCACCTACCAGTGACAATGCTTACATCCGTTACACGTCCCTCACTTCACACCAGCATATAAGTACCAATAGTCATTTCTGTGCTTCAGACTCTCTACTACGGTGCTCTTCAACTCCAAGGCTGAGGGACCGATTACCTCATCTTTTGTATATAGTTCTACTGTCTTCACAGTATTCCACTGAATTTGTAGTGATAAAGCCTCTGGAGGGAGAAACTTCTACAATAAACATGCCCAGATGTTGCGCACGTGTAATTAATCTTTCCGGTATTTAATACCATTGATTGACAGTTGCATAGACTCCTGCTGAGGAAGGTAACTTACCAGACCGTCTGTGAGACACTGACAAAGGAGGCAGGGGGAGACGCTGACGTATCTTCCTTTAGGATGTAGTTGACCCTGGTAAGTGCATTCTACATCTCGCTCGTAGTGAGGCTCCTCCCAGTGGCTCAGATCAACCGAGGGCAGCTGGTCACACACCACTAAGGGATTCCTGCAGAGATTGACAACAAGTGTAGAGAAACTGCCTTACTAGAGGTCGGGCAGTCATCACCACCGAACTGGTAAAACATCCGCGGACAGCAGATGTTTTACGAGTTGCAGGGGTATTGACCAGAGAAGCAGCTGAAGCTGGTACACCCCTACAGAAAGAGGGGCCCAACGGGAAGGAAGGAGACCTGACTTACACAACAGCCCTATCAGCCCACCAAGCAGGGCGAAGGAATAAAGGGAAAGAGCAGCTGGGTGCAGGAGGTGAGAGGGACAGGTCATATGCAGAAGCACGACCATGCCACCAAGAACTACAGGAAAAAGTAAGGGAGAAAATAGCCATGTACAGACACGAACCAGATGCAACCACAAATAGGTGAGTACAAATAGGCGAGTACAGAGGGAAAGGCAATGGGAAGAGGAGAGGGCGAAGTCAGTGTTTATTCATGGGCTTCAGGAGAGTGAGGGAAGGACACAAAGACGGCAGGCAGAAAGACAGATTGAGATCAAAGAAATTGGTAATGAGGAAATGTCATTGTAAATTTCCAGAGAATAGATTACATAGTACTAACGCGTCAGTCTGGAGGTCCCAAGGTGGTAATTGCAGTGATGTATAACCCACCACAGAACAGGCGGAGGCCAAGGCAAGAGTATGATGAGAGTAATAGTGATGGTTGACACTGGCTGAAGTGGCCAGAAGGGCTCATGCGAGCAGGGCAAAGCTACTGATCATGGGTGACTTCAGCCACAAGAAGCTGACTGGGAGAACTTGGAGCCACATGGGGCCAAGAAACGTGGAGGGCTAAGATGATTCATTCATTCATTAGGGATTTGCCGGTACTTCCGGCCCGGGTCTTCTCCAGATGGTGACCCGGCGGCTAAGATGATGGAGGTGGTACTGGAAAACCTCTTCTACCAACACGTAAGGGACACTACCAGAGAGGAGAGGAACCAGCGAGACTGGACCTAGTATTCACCTTGAGTAGAGCAGATATTGAGAACGCATGAAAGACCCCTGGGGGCCAGTGATCATGCGGTTTTATGCTTCGAATACATAGTGGAGGGGGAAGCAGGATGGGCCCGATGAATGAAGCCAGACTACAAGAAAGGGGACTATGCAAGCATAAAGAACTTCCAGATCGGGGTTCGGTGGGACAGAACTGGCAGGGAAGCTGAGGAGAGGTTTGTACCCAATGGTAACAGAAATAACGAACAAGCCAGGATGAGCCTGTGGTTCACCCAAATGTGCAGGGAGGCCGAAACCAAGTGCTAGGGAATGGAAGAAGTATAGAAGGCAAAGGACCCAGGAGTATAAGGAGAGCAGTCGTAGAGCCAGAAATGAATATGCACAGGTAAGACGGGAGGCCCAAAGGCAATACGAGAATGACATAGCAGTGAAAGCCAAATCTGACCCAAAGCTGTTGCACAGCCACATCAGGAGAAGAACAGTCAAGGTCCAGGTAATCAGGCTGAGAAAGGAAGGAGGGGAGGTCACTAAAAACGACCGCAAAGTATGCGAGGAGCTCAACATGAAATTCAAAGAAGTGTTCACAGAAGAGAGAAGGGCCTCCAGAAAGGCAGGTGGGGTACACCAAGTGTTGGACATAATGCATACAACCGAGGAAGAAGTGAAGAGGCTGTTAAGCGAACTAGATACCTCAAAGGCGATAGGACCGGATACCATCTCTCCATGGGTCCAGAGAGAGGAAGCAGAGGCTCTGTGTACCACTAACAACTATCTTCAACACCTATAGAAACAGGACGATTACCGGAAGTATGGAAGACAGCAAATGTAGTCCCAGTTTTTAAAAAGGAGACACGAAGCTCACGGAGCGAGAAGTGTGACCGGGTAGCTGCCAGTTGAGGCGGGGCCAGGAGCTGTGACTACCCCTGCAATCACAACTAGGAGTACAACTAGGAGTACGTACGTACGCACGCACATCCTCACAAGAGATTAGTGCAGAAGCTAGAGAATCAAGCGCATATAACAGGAAGGGTACTGCAATGGATCAAAGAACACCTGACAAGGAGGCAGCAACGAATCATGGTTAATGATGAAGTATCACAGTGGGTGCCTGTGATGACCGGGGTCCCACAGGGGTCGGTCCTACGACCAGTGCTATTTTTGGTATGTGAATGACATGATGGAAAGGATAGACTCAGAAGTGTCCCTCTTCGCAAATGATGTGAAGTTAATGAGGAGAATTAAATCAGATGAGGATCAGGCAGGACTTCAAAGAGACCTAGACAGGCTGGACACCTGGTTCAGCAACTGGCTTCTCGAATTTAACGCCGCCAAATGCAAAGTCATGAAGATCAGGGAAGGGCAAAGACAGCAGAGAGTATAGGCTAGGTCGCCAAAGACTACAAACCTCACTCAAGGAGAAAGATCTTGGGGCGAGTATAACACCGAGCATGTCTCCAGAGGCACACATCAACCAGATAACTGCTGCAGCATATGGGCGCCTGGCAAACCTGAGAATAGCGTTCCGATGTCTTAGTAAGGAATCGTTCAAGACATTGTACACCGTGTACGTCAGGCCCATATTGGAATATGCAGCACCAGTTTGGAACCCACACCTGGTCAACCACGTCAAGAAATTAGAGAAAGTGCAAAGGTTTGCAACAAGGTTAGTTCCAGAACTAAGGGGAATGTCCTACGACGAAAGGTTAGGGGAAATCGGTCTGACTACACTGGAGGACAGGAGGGTTAGGGGAGACATGAGAACGGCATACAAAATACTGCGTGGAATAGACAAGGTGAACAGAGACAGGATGTTCCAGAGATGGGACACAAACAAGGGGTCACAATTGGAAGGGGAAGACTCAGATGAGTCAAAGGGATGTTAGGAAGTATTTCTTCAGAGTAGTCAGGAAGTGGAATAGTCTAGCAAGTGATGTAGTGGAGGCAGGAATCATACAGAGATTTAAGACGAGGTATGATAAAGCTCATGGAGCAGGGAGAGAGAGGTCCTAGTAGCGTTCAGTGAAGAGGCGGGGGCAGGAGCCGAGTCTCGAGCCCTGCAACCACAATTAGGCGAGTACAATTAGGAGAGTGGGCGCGTACACAGTACCTAAAGGTGTTCAGGTGTCAACGCCCTCGCGGACCGGTCCTTAACTAGGCCTCCAGGTGGATCAGAGCCTGATCAACGAAGCTGTTGTTGCTGGCCACACGCAATCCAATGCACAAACCACAGCCCAGCTGATCAGGCACTGACTTTAGGCATCTGCCCAGTACAATCCTGAAAACAGCCAGGGGTATATTGGCAATACCCCATACGAGAGGAAGCTGTTGAACAACAGTCTTGGGGTCCGGACGCTTATTTTATTCTCGGCATCTGTTGTTCATTGAGGAAGGATGTTGCACCGTCTGCCTGTTCTTTTACTGTCTTAAGGAGTGATTTGTGTGTGCAGATTTGTGACCAGTCACTAGGATCTAATGTGTACATTTTGACGCATCTCTCACTAATCATACGTCAATATTTAACTGAATTAGAAATTTCTGCCTCGCGCTCTACTTTTCGCATCCACTGAGGCACAGGTCACAGGCGGTGACCTCTACCCACTTCAGTAGGTACACGTGTAATGTTCTGTCGAGCAATAATTACTACATGAATGGGTAGGCAGTTGAATATTAGACTGAGCACTGATGGAAAGCGTTTACAATGCCCCAGAACTGTTTAGTAAATCTGCTCATAAAACAATCAGATCTACACTAGCATTATCAACTATTTTGTTCCCATCAATTCGATCTTTCAGAAATTACAAGTGAAACTATTGGAAGTCAGAGTTTCACTCCCATAAACGAATTACATAAATGGCATTAGTTCATAAAAGCCAGTATATTCAGCCTAAAAGATAAATGCCCCACCATTTATATCGAGAGTGATGCTGGCAAGTGTAAGTCAGGTAAGTACAATGTGGGAGAGTACCACCTCTCAGCGAAGTACCTCAACCCCGGTACTTAACACACTATAGTAATGTGACCCAGCAGTGAGGGTGAGGCTGGGGGACAAGTACTCTGACCGGCAACAATGGGTAGATATTAGAATAAACGCAACCCAAGTAAATGTAACAAGTTAAACTTGGCACAGATACTCGACCAGATACTTACGTAATATCTTCTATAGTATCTTATCGGGAAACTAAATGATCAAATTATAAATTAACAACCATAACACGAGCTTCTAAACATTTTAACCAAGTTTTTCCAATTCATCAAAATTTTATTTAATATGTCAATCCATTAATGAATTATACTAATCTTTCCTCTCCCCCTCCCACTTTCCCTGCATTTTGCAAATCAAACCAATTTACCAAAGTTATCAAATTGATAACTGCAAGCAGTAAAACCCACTCAGGAAATCGAAGCAAATCAGAAGGTAGAAAAAAGTGTGCATTCATTATCAGAGTGACAGACGTGGAGGGCTAGAACCATTTACTACTTTCAAAATTATACTTTACAGAACCATTCAGCCAAGACAAGCAGCTGAATAGTGTACATACAAGGCAGAAAAAGATGCAACAACTGCCTCACTGCACAACCCTTGCGTTAAGAGGAACGTAAATTTCCCAGTCAGAAAATAACTTGCTCATTTTTTCACTATAATCTACCTTGTCCATACTTACTATCGCATTTTTTTTTGGGGTTTGTTTTTGTTTTGTAAGGTGAAATACAGGATCTTTCCTTAATTCATGGTCTTATTTAACAAATCTGAGGACAATTATGTTGCCGACGTCTGAGTACAGCTCAGACCTCTGCAACAATTGTCCTCAAAGATTTAAGTTACAGTAGACAGTCATTTAACACGAATTTATTTGACACGATTTGGGTATAGCACGATTGAAAAATTGTGGCACAATTTTATGTAACACGTCGTATGATGAATTTAACACTCTTCAGTTTGCGGGAAGAAAAAAAACTTTCCCTTTTCCTTAAGCGGCCGCCTTGTTGTGGTTCTGCTGGGGAGACCTCCCGCCGTCCCCAGCCTCCCGCCGTCCACAGGCCCCCCGACACCTCCCCCACCATCAAAGCATTCTGCTACAAGCTTGAGATTGTGAATTGTGTTTAGATCTTCTAATTGCTATATCTTGTATCTACCAAGAAATCATGACAGTAGGCATACCGGTGTTGCTCAAAGTGGCAAGAAAAGGTGCAAAAGCATTTAAGTCTTATAATTAACGAAGGAAACAAAGATATTAGACAAGACATAACTTGTGGCCATAATGAAGTGTTACTTTGTACACAAAGTGGTAAACGGAAGTTTGTGTGACTGACTTACTGAATCATTCGACTGACTTACTGAATCACTTGATTGAATGACAAAGTTACACTCCAGTACAACCATCAACTTCAGTATCAGAACCTCTACCATCCACCTCAGCCCAGTAGGACCACAGCATAACTCCACTCTTCACAATCATCCACAAACACCAGCACCCACAATGTAAGGCAAGAAATACTATTTGGTACATTTGTAGTCTTACGCATTAAAAACATAATACATCATAATGAACCACAATTATATTTTCACTTTTATTTATGTAAGATGCTGAGGCCTAAAAAAAGTCTAGCTTTTTTGGGGCTCTCAGGAACTAAACTACCGCGTTAAATGATGGTCTACTGTATATCATGAATTAAGGAAAGATCCTAGATTTCATTTTACGAAACAAAACAAATGCGATAATTATGGACAAGGTACATTATAGTGGAAAAAATTAACATGTTATTAGAAGACTGGGGAACTTACGTTCCTCTTAAGTTCCAAATAACACTCCTCCCCACAAGAGCCGCTCGCAATGTGCGTAGTCCCACAAGACAGACTGTGCCACAGGAGTGCACACGGACAAGCTCCCACAGTGCAGTAAAGGAACTTACTCTCTCTTTGAAGGAAGATGCAGTATCCTAGCTGGCACCCTGGCATCAGGGTCTTCCATGTTATCACAGACCAGACGAGCCAGGGAGGTGGAGGAGCGGATGGCTTGTAGCTGGCCCAGTGTCAGCCCAGCGTCAGCATTCTCGTACCTGTCCACCAAGTTTCAACATAATATATTGTGTTAGACTTTTATCGGTCATTCAGCTACCATATTAAGTCAGGAAAGCCATTCTTTCTTTCCCAGTAATTATACCAACGTACCAGAACCTGTCGCCGCGTCGGACGTTGAGGAACTGATAGGCGATGATGCAGGCGAACGTAGGCCCAACTAGGCCTCCAGGTGTAGCAGTCTCAGCCTGAAATATTTATATTATTCCCTAAACCAATGTACAATATTTTGTATATGGGAAGCATTAAGATAAAGTGGACCAAACAGCTTAACTTGTGCACATTTAAATCTTCAGTTTTTAATATTCATGAAATAAATTTCTGCTTAATAAAGTTTACCGATTGGCGACTTCCTACAGTTAATACACACACTTATTGACACACTGGAGTTTAAAGAATTGTCCAGCATTCCAGAACAGCTGCTACTCTCGTCCATTCGTCACTGATGACACATGCAAACAGCAGTTATGTTTGTGCTCCAGTTGGCTATGCACTCACCAGACCTCCAGGAAACAGGTCAATATCTTCTATGTGAGCATAAGTTTTGCGGAGGACAGAGACTGCCTGCTGGGGCATCACATGGAGGAGGTCATCGAAGGTGGTTGCCAGTCCCCCACCGCAAGCTTCTCTGTACTTCACATATGGTCCTATACCATGGTCCCGACCTGCTGATGCCAAGAATTTCAGCAAAATATTCATGAATTTCTAAAGCACTAAAACTGTTTATTGTGGAAAAAGTCTTTGGTGAGACCACCTGAGCAACCTCTAAAGCCAGCATAGCATCTACTTTTAATTCTATACGAGTGGTTCGCATCAGGCGACATCATACCAAAATATCTTACTGAACATGGTGTATGGAGTATAGTGTTGAGGAGGCTGTCAAACTAGGTACAGGGTTTTAACAGCCACCCTCTTCCGAGTGAAAACCTGGTAACTTGTGATCAGTCCCTCAGTGATGTTTTCCACTGCTATCTGCGACAGGCCACACCGGGAGTGCACTAACAAGGGATGCTGAAAATACTGCCCACTTAGACCCTTTATTCCAGGGGTAAACTCTTGCGAGAAGCACTGAGGCTTCGTACTATCTGTCAAAGAATCCAGAATATCATAATCAAAAGAAGCGCTAAACCACAAGGGCTATACAGTGCTGCAGGGTAGGAAGGAAGCAGGGTTATCAGGTGGCGAAAGGGGGAGGGATAATTAGTAGGGTACAGAGAACAGTGGGGCAGTGGATAGTACAGGGGTAGAGGGTAGCAAGAGATTGATGTAGAAAGGACTGAGGGGAGTGCGAGAGGTATCATCACCAGAGTTTGTGGAGTAAGTCGGTTGATAAGAAGTCAACGAGAGAGTCAGGATTAAAGGAGGGTCCATCAGCAGGAAGGGAAGATAAAGAGATAGTAGAGCAGAGACGATGTTGGAGGGAAATTCTGCGTGCTCGTTGATAGAGGGGGCAGTCTAACAATGTGGCTAACCGATACTGGAACCTGGCACGTATCACAGAGGAACAGGGTGCCTCTCCATGAGATACCCCATGAGTAAGGCGAGTGGGGCCAATGCAAAGACAGGAGAGAGTAGTCTCCCAACCCCGACAGAGGACAAGAAGACGGCCTGTAACCTATACTTGGTTTAATAGAATGAAATTTGTTACCGAGTAGATTAGACCAACGTTGTTGCCAATGGGTGTGAAGGTGGGTTGCTATTACAGCAAAATAGTTCGTAAATGGAACACCTCTATATGAAACTGGTAGGTCATGTACTGCTGACCACGCAACAGTGTCTGCCTGTTCATTGCCCTGTACGTCAACATGACCAGGGACCCAACAAAAAACTATGCTTGGTCGAGATATGGCATAGCCAAAGTTGGATACGGAGGACTAGGGGGGCGAGGTGTATCAAATTTTCGTATAGCCTGTAGAGCACTAAGGGAGTCTGAGAACCACAAATGATGATGACAGGCATAGATGCAATATGGGCAAGTGCTGCAAGAATGTCATACAATTCAGCTGTAAAAATGCTAGCCGAGGATAGTAAATGTCCTCGCGTGACACTGTCCAGAAACACTGCTGCGAATCTGACGCCATCAGAAGAGAGCCACCTGTGTGCACTGCGATGGCATGAGAATGAGAGCAGAAGTGGTCAAGAAAAAGAGCGGGAAGCTACTGTAGGCAGTTGGGCTTTCGTGCAAAGGAGTGAGAAAGAACAGACTTGGACAGCTGGAACTTCTCAGGAGGGGGCAGGGAAAAGTGAGATGCTACATGAACATAGAAAGGTGGCAACTGAAGGGAAGACAAGAGCGAATTTAGTCGAAGAGAAAAGGAACGGAGCAAACTGGGGTGACGAACAAATAAAGAATGTACTAACATCGGTGACTATTCTATATATGAAAGGATTGCAGAGATCATGAGAGCAAACATAGTAGTAAAGGCAATGGGCATTGCGGCAATTGGACAAGGATGGAATATTTATTCGCTTCTGCATAGAGGCTAAACAGGAGAAGAGCGAAAAGCACCAAGGCACAAACAATCCCTGGTGATGGATGGGATTAAGGCTCGAGAGAGTAGTAGGAGAAGCCGCTGAATAGATCTGATCACCATAATCGAGTTTTGATAAAATGAGGGCTGAATGTAGGCGAAGGAGAGTTCGACAATCAGCTCCACATGAAAGATGAGCAAGGGTTTTAAGAAGGTTCAGCCGGTTGTGGCAAGTTGCCTTCAGAGAGGTAATGTGAGGTTTCCAGGATAACCTACGGTCAAAGAGAAGGCGTAGAAACCTGACTATCACGTTCAGGGATACGCGAGCCATAGAGGTACAAATTATTGGAGATGACAAAGCTCCTAGTGAAAGTAATTTGGCTAGTTTTGGTACTGGAAAATTTAAACCCATGCGTGGTGGCCCAATTGGAAACACGGTAGACTGCATGCTTGAGAGAAACTAACGAGGTGACAGTCAGCACCTGCACAAGCTATAGCAGTCAACAACATAGTGATGACCAAATATTGGATGGAAGACTAGAGGCCAAATCATTTATAGCAAGAAGTGTTGTGCTCAGAACACATCCCTGAGGGACACCCTCAGCTTGGACAAAGTCCGGGGAGAGAACATTATTAACACTGAAATGTCTGTCACTTAAAATGTTTTTAAGGAAGGATGGTAGATTGCCTTAGAGCCTTAAGGAGTGGGATTGGGCCAAAATATTATACCTCCAAGTTGTATCATATGCCTTCTCGAGGTCAAAAAACATGGCAATAACCGAGTGGTTATTCACAAAGGCATTACGAACATACATATCCAAGCATAGTAAGGGGTCTATGGTAGAACGGCTCTTACGAGAGCCATATTGACGAGTGGACAGACTGTTGTATGCCTCTAAATACCACATTAAATGTCGATTTACCAGACGTTCCATCACTTTGCAAACTGCACTGGTAGGAGTAATGGGACGATAGTAGGAGGCATGTCCCATAGTACCCAGTTTGTAGAAAGGGAGAACAAAGGCACATTTCCACAGCTGCAGGAGAACTCCTTGTGATCAAATAAGATTGAAGAGGTGTAAGAGGCCTACAAGGGCTGATTGATGTAAATGTTGTAACATACGAATATGAAGGTCGTCAGGCCCAGGTGCCGATGATCGGCAAATGGAGAGTGTCGCCTCCAGTTCCTGAAGTGTAAAAAGGCACATTATACGGTTCTTCAATGTGAGAAGAAAAGTCCTAGGGTGCTAACTCTCTGGCAGACTGAGGAAAGAAACGAGGGGCATAAATGAATTCCCTGAGAAATACTTACCAGATGATTGCCAATTTTAATGGCAACATCAAGAGGGTTTGCTATATTAACACCGGCAACCTGCAAAACAGGAGCCCAGGTATGGAGAGTATTTACCACTATTTCCGTACTTTTCTTCAGACTGCACTCAGTGGAAGCTGAGGTGATGGTGGAAACAATCTCGCCAGTGAGTGCGTTTAGCATCACAGATGACACGGCGGGCGACCACTCGCTTCTGCTTAAAATTAATTAGTCTCTCTGTGGTTCTATTGTACCAGTACCTGCCCCATGCAGTGCGTTTCAAAAGTACTGCCCGAGCACAGGCAGAAGACCACCATGGCACATACTTCTGAGAATGCCTGTCTGAGGTTCAGTGGATAGAATGAGAAGCTGCAGTTAAAACTTATGTTGAGAAGAGGTGTAAAACCTCATCAATGGAGGATGAAGAAGGAACTTCACTAAAAGCAGTTAGTTGCGAGTAAAGGTCCAAATTTGCTGGATTAAATTGCCAGCGAGGGCTACGAAGATGTGGTGAATATGAAGGGGAAGAATGATTGGAAAGTGATCACAATCATGGAAGTCCGGTAGAACAGACCAGGTGAAGTCTAGTGCAGTGGAGGAAGAGCAGACCGAGAGATCGATGCAAGTGTGTGTGAGTACTAGGATCAAAATGGGTGGGGGTACCCGTATTTAAAACATGGAGGGGGTGAGAAGCGAGAAAAGCCCCAACTGAATGCCACGCGAGTCACAATGAGACACCCCCCCCCCTCCCCCACCGAGGAAATGGTGGGCATTAAAATCGCCAAGTAACAGAGGTGGTGGCGGTAAGGATGAAACAAGAAAGGCAAAATCTGGGATAGATAATGCTCGAGAAGGAGAGAGATATAAAGAACACTTGAAAATTTGGTTCTTGTAAGCAAATATCAATAGAGGAAAACCTGGAAAGCAACATCTGAAGCTCACCCCAATTACCACTGAGGCCACGAATATTCCACTGTAAATAGGCCATGATTGGCAACGAGGAAAATACCAGGAATCCGCAGGTAAGGGCACCTACAGACTAGAGGGGTTAGAAAAGTCTATGTGCGGTGGCATCAGAAAACTTTCAAGCAGCGAAGGAATGGAGCGTTGCAAAGAATGGAGTTGTGGAGATGGAGGAGAGGGAAGAGAAGGAACAAGAGGTCGATCAGTGTCCATTCAAGGGTTAGTCCCTACAATATATTCTGAAATAGCATCAAGTGTTTCTGAATTCAAAGACGTTGTATGGGAGACAATATTGGAGAGAGAAGGAGAAGGGTGAGTAAAGATTGGGACAGTAATGGACTGTACTAAAGTAGGGGGGGGGGACAAAAGTGTGTTGGGAACTGGAGAAGTGTGGGAGGGGACAGAAGAGGCAGAAACCTGGGAGGCAGCAGAAGAGGGAGAGACTTGGGAGGGTACAGGGGAGGAAGGCACAAAACAAGGAGGGTGAACCTCCACACTTGTAATAGAGCCAGTGAGAGGGAAAGAACCAGGTACAGAGACGAAAGGTAAAATGTGGGGGCAGAAGAAGGGAAGGAGGGGGCAAAGATGATTTGAGCAAAGGGGATTTTTTGGACTTCTGAGAAGTAGAGGGGTGATTGGTAGAAGGTGTCGTACGAGATCTTGAGGGAGAACTCGAAGATGTCAGAACAGACTTAGGTCTTGAAGCAGGGACGTGATCCCAGGACAGCAAAAGAATTAGATACAGGAGTGACTATGGGAGGGGTAACAACAGAGGCTGCAGAAGATGGGACCCCAGAAGTGGGGGGGACGTTTTGAAACACGAGAATAAGAAACACGGGGTAGTCTCCCTTGGAAGCGGAGATGAAAAAACTGCCATAGCATAAGGGAGACCTTCTGCCTCTTTGAAGCAACGGATTTCACGCTCATTTAAGTAGACCTGGCAACGGCGAGAGTACGAAGGGTTAGCCTCATGACAATTAAGGGAAGAGGGAGGTCGACTGCACGATGTATTAGAATGGTCGTCGGCACCACAGACTGGGCATTCTGCTATAGATCTGGAATATTTCGCTGGGTGACCAAATTGCCAGCAATTTCTACACTGTTGGGGTGTAGGGATCACCTTTCGAACTTGTAACCGATGTCCTGCTACATAAACAGAGGACAGGAGTTCACGGTTGTCGAAAGTTAATTGAGCCACATTGCAAGGGTATCGTCTGCATCCGCGGGCAGGAAGGACAAGAGTGTCTACCTTGAAGATCGGGAGATCTTGGAGTTCCAGCTGTTCAAGAATGTCATTGCCACATTCCTGAAAAGTCTGTTGGACTATGGTATGGGGCAGAATGACAGTACCACTACAAGAACTGAGGGAATGTTTTTTGATAGTGACAGGAATAGTGTTGATATGTGAAAGAAGAGAAAGATCATGAGTTTGGGTAGCATTCTGAACAGTGATGATGTGCATACCACTCTTCAGAGCACGAAAGGAAATATATCTACCAACATGGCAGAGGAGCACCTAGCCATTAGTATGGTCGGAAAGATAGGCAATAGAGGAAGTCGGTCGTAAAGTAAAGAATTTGGTCCATTGTGCATTCTAAAACTGAGCATGGAAAGGGAGTATTTGATGTGTTGATTTTTCCTGAGAAGAACGTGGTGGTGAAGTGCCATCAGGCAATTGTCATTTGTGTTTAGTAGTGGGACCAGAGTTGGTCCGACATGAAATGGGCTAGCGGTTCGAAAATTGCCACACCGTAGAGGGAGAGGCCAGAAGCATAGCCAAAGGAAAGCAGAGGTCAGACAAATCAAAGTTGTCAGTCGAAACCCCGGTACCTGAAGTGGGCGAGGAAACAGCACCAGCAAGAGGTACAGGGGCATCAAGAGTGTCCAAAGAGTGGTCAAAAAACGAGACAGGGTCAGAATGGGGTGCGGTATCAAGAAGGGGCCCGGGGGTAGTAGGTTCATGGACTGGGCTCTCCATGGTTAGGTTACTTTTCTTTTCTTTTTGTTTAAGAAAAAAAAATAAAAAAAAAAAGGGGGGAGCAGGGAGGAATAGTTCCCAGGAGGAATGAAAGGGCCAGAAATCTCCCTCAGCGCCCAAGAGGACCTCAGCATCGCAAGTAGTGCAGATGCAGCATGGAACCCATGCCATACCCTACCCTTCATGCAAGTAAACCAGCAATCTGGGATAGCAACCTCACATCTGCCGAGCTACCTCGGTGGACAAAAGAGAGGGTGGCTGGATATCCGCCACAAAGCATACCTCCTTCGGCCACCACCCTCGGAATCTGAAAGGTGGCTTCCAGAGATATACCCATCGCCCGAAAGACACCCAAAGCCACCCTCCGGGATACCCGAGAGGGATTGGGACATCTCCATCAATCCAGATTTCATGGCAAACTACGCCACCGCCAAGAACCTCGACGGAATGGGATGGACCCCGGTACCCTTTCCCCTACCTAGGAACTAGCGTGCCTGTGGGAAAAATACCCGAGGCCAAAAAGAGGAAGGGCAAAAGGGAGGGGTGGGGGGGAGGAGGAGGAGGAGGAGGAGGAGGAGGAGGAGGAGGAGGAAAGGAAAAAGGGGGAGGATGGGATGGGGAAGGGGGGATTGGGGGGTAATTAGGTTCGGTCTGAGGAAGGAGACCGACAGGTCTAATTCCTCAGACCAAGAGCCTCTTCACCACGACAAGGAGCCCCTCTTGAAGAGGCAAAGATTCCAGAACAAACAGCCCTGCAGTCAGTCTGGAGATGGTGAAGAATGGTAACTATCTGCACTGTGTCAGTCTTCTTTAAGGTCAAAGATAACCACAAGGTTTCTGGGTAGCTGGCAGAACCTTCCTGGAATTTTCCAGACAGCCAAACTAAGCTGTCAGTTGTGAATGGAACTTTTAGAAGCAAAACTGTACCGACGAAATAACGTTTTTCAGTCTTAGTACTAAATGAGACGAAATTTCAAGTCCCCAACAACTTACAGATGAAGTTCATCAAAAATTTCCAGTAATTCGCTGCTTCCTTCATGTCAACGGTCGTCACCACCCCCAGCCCTCCCCCTGCCTGGCTTCTGGTCGCCACCCCAGGCTCCCCCTGCCAGAGTTGTCACCACCCCCCAGCCCCCCCCTTCCCTGGCTGGCTTAGATATGTTTACTTTAATATACACAGATTCAAAGATAATTAAAAACTAATTACTCCAAACCACAACCGACCACACAAAACTAGCTACCAACACTACACAAAACTAGCTGCCCAGGTACCAACACTGCACAAAACTAGCTACCCAGGTACCAACCTTACATTTACTTTCCTATTAATTTACTGTACACAGATTTAACCACTTAGCGTCGTGCCTCGAGCGATGTTTCTAGCAAATAGGTCCCTTATGGGGTTTGGATGACCCTGGAACAGCTGATTCACGATGGATGGGACTAGACGCAAGTCAACTGGTAGGAGTCTTGTACCAACCAGACCTCGCAGCACACTGTCGTAGATTCCCGGCTGTTGAACAAGTTACGAGTGTAAGTTATGCATGCTATTATGGCTTCGTTGTTAGCAATTACGTATACAAGATTATACTTTAAAAGTAACCATACATGGGTTGCAAGAGCAGCTAAACATTGAGATGCTAGGGACGAGGGGTACGTGCTCGGGGGGGGGGGGGGGAGGCGAACATAAGACTAGAGAACGTCATGTGATTCATTACACTTACTTCCCACAATGATTCACTAACTTAACCTCCCTTTTGTAACCCTTTCCTCCCCATATCTGGAAGTCTTACCTGGGTTGCCAAAGAAGCGTTGTTGAAGGTCTGAACGAGAGGAACAGAAGCAAGAGGCAGATAGTTGTGATCAAATAAAGGCAGGAAGTCCGGGATCATTGTGTGTCCGACCCTGAACACACTTGTAGCGAACTCGTTCAGTGCCCCGGGGTTGACACGCTGGTCATAACCCTGAAACCAAGACCAAAAACTGAGTGATCACTTGTTTAATTCGTGGAGAAACTAATAGCTACTTAGCTGAGATATTGTCAAATTTATTGATTACTTTTTTTAAATATAACAAACATCGAAGGAAATTTATAAATGAAAAAAAAATTTCAAGTAAAACATTTAAGTTATAAATTTTAAATTATTTACAAACTTTAATGAAGTTACGAGATCCCCAGGTTACATACAGGGATGCTGCTGGACATCTGTACGTCAATCTTAATAGCCGAGGGAATGACAACTTACCAAGAATGGAGAACTAAAAGCCTTAAAAGTACTTTAATGTTCATAATATTTTCGCCTGTATTCAATTGAAGAAGCCGCTACGCAGGCAGAACTATTAAGCAAAAAAAATCACCATAGGAAGGTGGAGGGTAACGCCCTGACGTTTGATATTTTATTTAAAATTACATCAACATTACACTGAGATTTAAGTCGACGTCTTCACGTTAACAGTTGAATGTGAATGTCGTTAAAACCTTTATCAGCAATACTTTGGCAGTATTTTCTGGGTTTCCAATTTTCTTACCACTTCTGCATTATGATCAGTTCTCACCTGTCCTTATTTCGCTCTGCTATCTGCTTTACTCTTGCTTCAGTACCTTTCGCACCATTGTTTACCTGGTAATACCCGGATTTCTCAGGGAGGAGTCTGTAGTCTGCCATCTTTACTTCACCCACCAGCATGGGCAGCAGCTCTGTGTACACCATGTGTTGGTACTTTGCTATGTTCACCCGACGAGCCTCCTGTTACGTGTATATTTAAAAATATAAAAAAACTTTAATTACATGTTGCATCCTAAGGGATTACACGTTGCATCCTAAATGATTACCTTCATCTATTATCCTACACAGGTTTAATTCTTCTTTCCTATTTTTTTTTTCAAATTAAATCTTTGATAAACTAAGTGTCACGCTTCCATAACGTTTCTTATATGACACGATTAATCTATATCATTTAAACATTTAGCTTCATATTTTATAAAATTATTGTATGAACCTCCTACACTAATTTTCTTTCAAAAATCAAGCTTTCTTTCAGCCTCATGACTAACAGCACCAGGAAGAGCCAGGAGCTACGACTCTACCCCTCCAACCACAAATAGAGCGCGCGCACGCACCCGCACAGATGCTGGTGCACACACCGCGGTCTCGTGTATTGTCAGTTTGCCTTGCAATATACCTGTACTGTCTTGCTCTATTTTCAAATATATTTTCTTCAAACGTAAGTTACGACTGTCCCTATTACAATGCACACATGAAAGCTAAATAGGTATTGGTCATACAGCATGACACAGCAGGGCTAAGACAAGTGAAGGCATGTTTGAAAGCTCAAGAACACTGACTATATTCACCACCACCTTGGCAATAAATCAGTACAACACAAAGGAACGTCAAAAATAAAATAAGAAAAAATTGAATGTTGTGGTAGGTTGAGAACTCGTCCCCAAAAAAGTCAAAGGATCGAACAACACTGTCCAGCAGAACGTAACCCACAGGGTGATTGTGCCCCAGTCACTCGAGTGCAGGGATGGGCGAGGCAAATCACAAGTTAGGTCAGCAGAAGAGAGACTTTGAACTCAATCCAGATGGAGGTACACAGATGATCTCCCCTGTAAGCTCACAATGGTTGCAGGGAGGAAGAGCTCAGTTCAGCCTGACTGATGGTTAACAAATGGCTGAGATACCTACACTTCTCTTGGCATCTACACCAAGAGTTATAAATGCCTTACGTTGAAACAGGAACTTCATTCCACTTTACTCTTGCAATCCTCCAAGCTACGACTTATGAAGAGTGTTGCATGCCACGCCAGTACAACACTGCCACAGAAATGAACCTCTTGGGTTGCCTTACACGGTCTACAGGTGTCCAAATTTCTGGCACTAAGGATTTTACAGAGGGGAGCAAACTCTTTACATCCAGGTAGAAACCCAGAACCAGTAAATGTGTTACCACAACACTGCCCACCTTCCTCCAACTCTCTTCATCGGTAGGTTCTCTTGCTCGCAGAACAGCCTTCGCTTTTGTCACTTCAGTTTCGGGAGTTACTAGGCATGGATACGAGAGGTTTGTTGTTACAAATTCAATATGATGGACTGACCTGTTGGGTTAAGTCCAGGACCATAAACGAAACTAAGGAACCTCGGTAATTGAATCACTTGATGTAAACGAAGACAAGAAGTTAGTGCCTCGACAGACACGCGAGTTGATAAGTAGTCTTCGTTCCGTAAAGTCCCCACATCCCAAGCACTGCAGTATCAGCTTACATTAACTAGAGGATACATATTGTTCCAGGCTATGGAGCAGAACTCTTCTCCAAGCTGAGGGACTGACTACTCTTAAAACTACTATGAGGGCGATGGACTGATTACATCTCCATCTCCACTGCTTTTGATGCCTGTTCTGTATTCGACTCGAGAAACCTACTGTATAAGCAGAAAGTTAAAGAAAATATCCAACTGTTGGACAAGTTTTATCTACTAACCAGGAAAAACAGCTTCAGGAGAGTTCTCTGACTTCGGCTTAACAAAACAGACTGTTACAGGTGCTAGCAGCGCCAGCAACCTCTTATCCACAGTAACCTCCAGTAAAACTTACATTGCCAAAAAATTCCACTCCCTTACCCCGTCCCTAATCCCATCCCTTCCTTCGCAAAATTTAATCTTTGCTCTATGCCAATTAAGGTGACCCCAGCACCAGGAGGGAAGGCAATCTGGAGAGCTTAATAGCAATCCTGAAGCTAGGATCTTAAGTACGTTACAACACGGGTTGGACACAAGTGTGAAGAGTGTTGGGTTGACAGATGACAAGCCTGGATAGTAGGTCCACTATAATGATCCCATTTTTTTTTTTGCATGGACAGCTGCTGCTTTTGAATGGGCTTTCCATGAAAAAAAATATAGGTTGAAGTAGAGTGCACTGTTTAGTAACAGTTGGTGTAAAATATAAAAATTTTGATGAGCATTACCTATGTAGTATGAAGCCTTACAATATAAAATTAAAAATACTGGCAAGTTTGATAAAAAGCCAATAATTCTATAACCCGAGACAACCTGGGAAGCAAACATACATCCCCAGATTTAAAGATACAACATCGTGCACACTATTCTAGAACTAACCTAGCCAGATAATTATCAGAATTTACCATGAAATGAGCTTGAGAAACTGTTTTGAAATGATACAACTCACCTGATATATTCTCTCATCATTCCAGTGGGGGTTGAGGGCAGATAGCTGGCCAGCAAGACGATTGTGTTCTCTGAACAACATTGCGTGCACCACAAGCAGCCCCAGTTGTTCGTTGCTCCTGTAACATACCTTCACAAACTTAATACTGGCTACTACAACTTTACAACATGCTGCCTTTAAGACATTGCCAGATATTTGTTTACACCAGGATTGTCATCCAGTAAAATATAGAGGCGCCTGAGAAGTGGTAAGCAAACAGCCTCGAACCTAGGAAGTTGCAGCTGATACATCAAGGCAACCCCTCCCCATCATCAAGGGATACCCCCTTCCACACAAGCATCAAGGAACACCCCCTCCCAAACAAGCATCAAGGGCTACCCCCTCCCAAACAAGCATCAAGACACCCTCAAAGGGTATTATTCAAGACGTAAATTATTTTTATCTATGCATAATGAATCAGGTGTGTATTAAAATGTACTTACTGAACTGTAGGGAAATATGTGGGAACCGACACTACTGAATAGTGCAGTGTACCGTAAAATTGTATAAATACATAAACATTTAAAATAATTGTCTGCGTTATTATTCTGATAATCTTCATACTCTGATAACCTTTGCTTTAAAGTTGTCAAGACAACCCCAACGAGCAGCCAAAACTAAATTTCCTGGGGTCTCAATATTGGTCTGCCAGCAGTGCACAACTCCAGGCCTCACTACGTCACTGCACGAAGACATATTAGAACAAGTGTGGTACAAGTTAACATTGGGTTAAGTATTAGTGTTGAAGATATGAAGATCAGAATAGGTTATAACTGACAGCATTTCCTCTTCAAATATTTTTAGATTTCTTCTATAATTTGGTATCTCCGCAAGTGGACCTGTAACTGGCTGCTTGTAAATGGCTGCTTATAACTGGCTGCAGGGTGCGATGTGCGGAGATCAGAGACCAGTGTTGAGCAGTAGTTCAAGTAGTCGTGTTAGTGGGGGGGGGGGGTAGTAGTGTATAATGTTAGTATGGGTAGCAGTGTGCAAGATAGTGTTAGTGAGGGTAGTAGTCTACAAAGATAAGATGGCCAGAAAAACAGCTTGACAATACAAGTGGTAAAGATTAAGTGACCATGAAGCAATAATAGGTAATTGAAATCTCCCCACATGGAGGTAGGAAAGAGCGGACACCAATCTTCGGAGCTTCCATAGAGGGGAACAGAAAAGCAAAATATTGTTCGGACAGAAGGTAAATTAAGGGAAGCAAAGAGTGAACACAGAAAAGACACATTAAAGAGAAGCGACACTCAAACAGAAGTTCTACTAATGTGTTACTAGGATCTTGAAGGTCATGAGAGCGGATTAAGTATCTTAGACAATGGGCATCACGCCGATCGTGTAAAGATAAAACATTCGTCTCTGCATATTGGCTCTCGACCGGGAAGTAACGAAAAGCACCTAGACAAACGCAATCCTTGAACGAGAAGCTGCAGAATATAGTTGTTCTTCATAATTCAGTTTCGATAAGGTTAGGGCAGAGTGAAGACTAAGAGTTCGTTTATCAGTTCCCCTGAAAAAGATTTAAGAGGGGTTTAAAGAAAATGCACCAAGTTGTTTACGTTAAGGTTGTGAGGCGTGTCCAGGACATCCGTCGAACAGGCTTTACCGTACGTCGTTCAGGGTTAAGGGAACCATTCAGTTTTAACGCATCATTAGAGACAACAGAACCTCTTGTAAAAGTAATTTGACGTATGTCGGTAACATTGTCAATAACATTCTGGAGAGGTGACAGCCAGCTGATGCTATAGCAAAATCAAGAAAATGACGACACCACATATGGGAGAACAGAAATAAGGTCATTAGTGGCAAGAAAATGAGTGGTGCTGGGAAGAACCCTGAGGGACACCTTCAGCATTTTTAAAGTCAAGGGGGAAAGTATTAATCACAACAAGGAATTAAGAAAAAGCTGCATCATAAACTCTGCTTTCTGCCAGTGATCTATATAATATTTGGCCGGTGTAGGGATTAATTCCCGTACTTTTAAACGTTCTGTTGTATATACAGTTCAAGGTCAACTTTGCTATATTACAAGGATGAAGCCCTTACTGCCCTCGTTTGAAGAGATGTGTCTAGCTTAAGAACAGGTAGGTTCGGGAGCTCAAGTTACTCCATACGTCTGCATCACATTTCGTAGTCTTGTTGTATTATGGTACGAGGAATAACAGTTCTGCAGCATGAACTGTGGGAAGGATGCTTACGTATCGTGACAGGAGTGTCGAGATTCGAGCTAAGACGGGAGATACTACGAGCTAACTGTTTTATAGAGTTTTGTTCAACATGTCGCAAGTGTTTTTTGCTAATACTATGGTCAGAAACAATCTATAGGTAGTGTTGTTTGGAGAAAAGAATTTTGTCCACGAGTTACCTTGACATTCAGATTGGAGGGAAAGATTTTTGTGTAGGTTATTTCTGAATATAAGAGTGGCAGCAGTTACTGGGTCTGCATCATAGGTCGAGATCGCTTGGACGAAGTCTCGAGCCCATCCGCCCTTTGTCGTGCGAACGCTCGGAAAAGCGATGCAGTGTGAGAGGGACAGAATCATTAAAAGTTCATCCACGTAAATTCGCAAATGAACCTATGCATACATATGCATTCAAATGCCTACACTCTTGTGCATACGTGCATAAAATAAATGCGCGCTAACATGCTTATTTTCAAAGTGCTGCACTGGAATTTTATAACCACCCTCCACTATCGTTTACAAGGCTGCACTTATGGAAACCAGGATACATCTGATAGCGGGAGAGACCGAAGTGCATCTAATTTTTAAAAGAATTTACATGATGCTGTCTCGAAACAGTTAATGTTCAGAAAAGTGACAAATTGAGCAGCCACTGAGTATGAATTTTATGCACACGTTGGTATTATTGACCAGCCTAGTCCATGTAATATTGACCAGCCTAGTCCATGTAATTCCAGGTATTGGGTGGAAGTGCCACAGTAATTCCAGCTATTGTGTGGAAGTACCAATCCTTGAGAGGTTTAATTTTTTTTTATATTTTATTTAAAAGCAACATACACATAAACCATAATAAGAAAAACACAAGCCGACAATTAGTAAATCAAAAACCGTGGCAGACAATGTCAGTACACACACCAAAAAACAAAATACATTTTAACACATTGATATAACAAAAATTCTACTGAAATAAACCCAACCTATTTACAAAAAAAAAAAAAACATACCGACTACTAATACAAAACGTCGGAGTGATTATAAAACATGTAGGAATAAGTCCTATAATCATGTATATATGTATTTACATACACATGCACATATACACATACATGTATGTGCACATGTGTTAGTACAGAACAAACTGAATTATACATTGATATAAAACGCTAAATGACTAGTCACCAAATAAACTAAAAATCCAATAATAGAACTATACCTAAGACATTGGTTCCCACAAACACACCTACACACACACACACAAAGTTAATGTTACCGATTAACACTCAATATATAATATGACCTTCCATAAAAAATGAAGGGTATATATAAACCCCATAAAATACCTATATATTCTCGTACATAGTCCATAATGTACCCCTTCAATACGATAAAAAAAGACGTATGACAAGGATAAAACTATCATCAGATTCGAATATATAAACATATCCTCACGTACACATATGAATATAAACCCCCTATATAAAATGTTTCTTATAACAATAAAAGAAAATACAAAATCACATACAACTTTTAACTCTGTGGTTTTACAAAATTCATAAGGTCTACATACCCCGGAGCCCCCGACGGCTCCCTGCAAATAAACTTTACCCACATCAAAACACCTTGCAAACCAGTCAACCTTCCTCATCAGGCATCCAAGCACTCCAAGAGGACACACCACTGAAGAGACCAACCCCTTGTCTCTCACCCCGTCACCAAGCGGAGTAAACGTTCAACAGTAAGTCCACGATATCCCTCCGGAAAACTAGTTACCCATCGTCCCCCATATAATTGTTTATTCCTACATGCTGTCCTATAAAAACACGCCGCTAACGCTTTTATCCTAATGTTTCCCTCCGCCTCCCTCATCCCCCAAGAAACATACAAGTAATCAACTATTACGTATCTGATAGCCCTCCCCACCTCGTTGGGCACCCCTCCCATATCTAACATTAAAGCCCTAAGGGGTGATATCTGACCCCCCCCCAATAAAAGGAAAACCCTCTTCAACCACAATCTTACCACCTCCAAAGCTGAACAAAAATATACTACATGGAAAGCAGTTTCAACTTCCCCACAAAAATCGCATGACACCTCTCTCACAAAACCCATTCGTCTTAGCACCTCTTTCGATGCTAACGTCCCCATAAGAAATCTATATACTAATTCCCTCACTCTTGCCTGTATTTTTAGTTTACTAAATTCCACCCATATCACTCTCCAATCATATGTGGGATACACTGCCATCCCCTGCATTGATTCCTGACGACGACCCACACCCACCAACCGTTTTACCTTGAGTTTTTTAACATTGCGAACCTTTAACATAAACCTCAACATATCTTCACACTCCACTAAGTCCCTGCCGCCCCACCATTTGCGGATATCCCCCATCACCTCCCCCACCCGAAGACCCCTTACCCCGCTGCCCGAATATACCTCTGCTTCACATATAGCACCTTCACCCTAGATCCTAATGCCATCTATCCCAATCCTCCCTGTCTTACCTCAGTCATTACCACATCTTTGCCCAACCATGCCCTCCCAAAACCCCACACATACCTTAAGACTCTTCTTTGTAATTCCATAATATCCTGACTTCGTAAGGGATAAATTTCCGCCACTCCCCACACCTTACTATAAATCAGCGTATTTACCACCACAACCCTTTGATGCAAGGTTACATCCCCGGCCCTTAGACTCCTGAGCCTACTCATAGCTCTGTCCATTACCATTTCTGAATTAACCCTCCTGCTCTCCTGTGCATCTGCCAAATGCAAAATCCCACAAATCTTTAGCCTTTCTACAGTTATCCAGCCAAACTCCTCCCCCAAGGTCCCACCTACCCCAGAAACCGTGATTTCTGCTTATTAACTCTCATCCCAGTAGCATTCCCAAAAATCTCAATTACCCTTCCCACTTTACTTAAATCTTCTATCTCATTAAGTAAAACTATTGTATCATCTACATAACCAACAATATTCCCACAAAAGCCTCCACTCTCCCCCATCCTTCCCACCCCACCATCAACCAGAACATAGAAAGGATTCTGCATACATGCAAAGAGTATTTGGGAGAGTGGACACCCCTGCCTTAAACCCCTCCCCATGCTTACAGGACTACCCAACCTACCATTTACCTGTCCTCTCATCGATGCATCCGCATACAATGTCCTCACCCATCCCACAACCCTCCCTCCAAAACCCATCCTCACCATACTCTCAATCAAAAATTCCCTATCCACATAATCATAAGCATTCTCCCAATCCAGACCTAGAATACCTCCCTTACTACTACCCTCAAGGAAATCCCGAATACGTCCATGACCTACCCGCATACTCCTCCCCGGGATACCAAACTGTCCCCCATGTACCACCGACCCCATGACCTTCAGTCTATTACTCAAAATTTTCGCAAAAACCTTGTAATCTGCGCACATCAGAGATATTGCTCGGTAAGCACTCGACTCTTTCCCCCCCCCCTCTGCTTTGGCACCAAAACTATGACACCCGTACTTTGCGATGTGCCCAACTTCCCACTAGTTAACATATGATCCAATACCCTAACAAAGCACTGCCTAATACACCCCCAATGTGCTCTATAAAAATCATTTGGTATACCGTCTATCCCTGGTGTTTTCCCTGTACTCATCCCGAAAACTGCCTCTTCCACCTCAACCTCACTTATACCAACCTCCAACCCCACTATCCTGCTCACTTAAAGCACTATGGAACCCCCCTTCAAAAAATACTCTCCCAGGAACCCCCCTCCATCCAACTCCATTTCTCCCTAAACCAACTATCAGCATAGAGACTCATACTTTCCGTATTGGATAGGACCCGACCCTCTGGATACCCTCCCACCCCAGGGCTTGTCTCCAATTGTAGAATGGTGGTTACTCTCTGTCGGTCCCGAAATTTATGTAAAACAAACCCGGACGGCTTATCACCCCACAATACGTCCTCTAACCCCGCTCTAACCCTATTGCATCAAACCTATCATTGTGCAATTCAGCTATTCTACTCCGCAGACTGTCCATATCATCCCTCCTACCACTTCCCCCAATATAACAATCTTGCAACTGTCCCTCCAGATAATTTTGCAACCCAAAACGCCACCTTGCCTCTTCTCGTCCCCTAACCTTAAAAAAATTCGCTATTTCAGGTTTGGCCTGCATTTCCCACCAATCTAACAGATCTATCTCCCTGTCCCTAGCCTCCCAAAAATGCAACCACCAATCATTGAAAAAAGGCCCCTCCCCCTCCTCCTTAAGAAGCCTTACATTTAATTTCCAGTACCCAGAATAAATACGCACCACTCCATCCCACATCAAATCTGCTATTACCGCCCTGTGATCAGAAAACCCCACATCGAAGGTTTGCACCCTCACAACATCTATACCCTGCTTAATATAGATTCTGTCCAATCGCGCTTCATATCCCCTACGGACGAACGTGTGCTCCGATAAGTATCCCCCCCTCCCCACCACATCAACAACCCCAATATCTCGCAATACATCCCTCAGAACACTCAACACACAACCCGCCCCTCTCGGTTCGACATCACCACTCCGAATCACACAATTCCAATCACCTCCTATTACTGTTATAGCAGGCAAACCTCTCAAGTGATACAGCAATACCTCCCTGACAAAATCTACTTTTACCCTGGTATTACTAGTTGCTGGCATGTAAACTCCTACGAAACTAGCTCGACTCACCCCAGACACCATCCACCCTCACGACCCTCCCCCCCCTCTTCCCAACCGATGACACGCAAGGGGCTGGTCTCCTTTACCGCCACTGCTTCCCCACCTTTCAATTGCAAACCACTGGTAACATACATTCGATATCCTTTCACCCGCAACACATATCCAGCCCTGTGATTATGCTCTTGCAAAAAGCAAATGTCGACATCAAACCGCCGTAAAAACTACTCCAACCAAACTTTCTTGACCTCAGTCTTAAGTCCATTAACATTAAGCGTGACACATCTGAAAATTATAGAAATGGCGGCTTTCCCCTATGCCGCTGGGATTTACTCACTGCACTTTTCACATTACGTGTTCCCTTGCCACTCGAGTTTTCCTGTGCAGTCACCTCCCCCCTCCCTCTCCCACTGTGCAACTCAGGCGCACCTCTACCACTATGAGGCATCGGCTCCACCACCGCTGCCCATGACTTCTTCCCCGGCCTCTGCCCCGGGGTAATGACCTCGTCTATCTCTGACGCCGCAGTTCTTTTCCTAGAACTTCCACTTACACACATCACCATCAGGCGAATCCTCCTGGTGTACCTCCGCGACCACCACACGCTCCAGCCCTTCCTTACTCAAGTCTTCCTCCACGATTTGTTGTCCCTCCAGTGCTCTGGCTTCACAAACTGAGGACACCTTCTGCACAGGGCTCCTCCCCATCCAGAAAATCTTTGATCACATCTGCCAATAAACCATCCTGGGTCGAAGCTTCCTGGACTAAAGACTCCTCAGATGTCACCTTCGACTCCCCCGACGCCCCTGGGAGAGTGACACGTCTCCGCCGCCGCCACCTCCCGTTCGACCTCCTCGCTACAGAGGTCAGTCCTCCGGCCTCCCGAGGCACCAGAGCCAGGCACCAAATCACATGGCTGCTGAATCACAATTGGAGTTTCCAGAACTCGAGGAGCCTGCCTCCTATGACACTGGGCTGCCATGTGCTCATAAGAGCTACACAGACGACATGTTTTCCTCTGACCAGCATAGTACACAAACCTGTGTTCTATAACCGGTCATCGTAACATAGGATGGTATAGGCCTTGTTAAAGATATTTTAAGGGTGTAAGAACCTTCCGGCATCCCTTCATATGGACCATCCCTCCACACCCCCATGGTTGCAGAATGCACTGTCCCATAACTGCTAAAAAACTCCTGTAGGCCATATGCCGTGGCCTCGAAGGGTACATTTCGTACCTTCACCCATGTGAAATACTTAGAGACGTCATGTAACACGACATCCATCGCTGAATTGACACTCATGCGTTGTTCCTGGTAATGCTCGACAATTCTTGTGTAGAAGCCGGCTCGTAGAAATTTCACGAAGATTCTTGTCAAACCATTAAGAGCGACACCACACAATTCCTCATTGGGAATACCATATGTATCCCTGATGATGTTACCTGGAGTTTACCTGGAGAGAGTTCCGGGGGTCAACGCCCCCGCGGCCCGGTCTGTGACCAGGCCTCCTGGTGGATCAGAGCCTGATCTACCAGGCTGTTGCTGTTGCTGCTGGCTGCACGCAAACCAACGTACGAGCCACAGCCCGGCTGATCCGGAACTGACTTTACGTGCTTGTCCAGTGCCAGCTTGAAGACTGCCAGGGGTCTGTTGGTAATCCCCCTTGTGTGTGCTGGGAGGCAGTTGAACAGTCTCGGGCCCCTGACACTTATTGTATGGTCTCTTAACGTGCTAGTGACACCCCTGCTTTTCATTGGGGGGTTGGTGCATCGTCTGCCAAGTCTTTTGCTTTCGTAGTGAGTGATTTTCGTGTGCAAGTTCGGTACTAGTCCCTCTAGGATTTTCCAGGTGTATATAATCATGTATCTCTCCCTCCTGCGTTCCAGGGAATACAGGTTTAGGAACCTCAAGCGCTCCCAATAATTGAGGTGTTTTATCTCCGTTATGCGTGCCGTGAAAGTTCTCTGTACATTTTCTAGGTCTGCAATTTCACCTGCCTTGAAAGGTGCTGTTAGTGTGCAGCAATATTCCAGCCTAGATAGAACAAGTGACCTGAAGAGTGTCATCATGGGCTTGGCCTCCCTAGTTTTGAAGGTTCTCATTATCCATCCTGTCATTTTTCTAGCAGATGCGATTGATACAATGTTATGGTCCTTGAAGGCGAGATCCTCCGACATGATCACTCCCAGGTCTTTGACGTTGGTGTTTCGCTCTATTTTGTGGCCAGAATTTGTTTTGTACTCTGATGAAGATTTAATTTCCTCATGTTTACCATATCTGAGTAATTGAAATTTCTCATCGTTGAACTTTATATTGTTTTCTGCAGCCCACTGAAAGATTCGGTTGATGTCCGCCTGGAGCTTTGCAGTGTCTGCAATGGAAGACACTGTCATGCAGATTCGGGTGTCATCTGCAAAGGAAGACACGGTGCTGTGGCTGACATCCTTGTCTATGTCGGATATGAGGATGAGGAACAAGATGGGAGCGAGTACTGTGCCTTGTGGAACAGAGCTTTTCACCGTAGCTGCCTCGGACTTTACTCTGTTGACGACTACTCTGTGTTCTGTTAGTGAGGAAATTATAGATCCATCGACCGACTTTTCCTGTTATTCCTTTAGCACGCATTTTGTGCGCTATTACGCCATGGTCACACTTGTCGAAGGCTTTTGCAAAGTCTGTATATATTACATCTGCATTCTTTTTGTCTTCTAGTGCATTTAGGACCTTGTCGTAGTGATCCAATAGTTGAGACAGACAGGAGCGACCTGTTCTAAACCCATGTTGCCCTGGGTTGTGTAACTGATGGGTTTCTAGATGGGTGGTGATCTTGCTTCTTAGGACCCTTTCAAAGATTTTTATGATATGGGATGTTAGTGCTACTGGTCTGTAGTTCTTTGCTGTTGCATTACTGCCCCCTTTGTGGAGTGGGGCTATGTCTTGTTTTTAGTAACTGTGGGACGACCCCCGTGTCCATGCTCCCTCTCCATAGGATAGAAAAGGCTTGCAGTTCTTGATGAACACAGTTCCATGAGTCTGGCCCTGGGGCAGAGTGCATGGGCATGTCATTTATCGCCTGTTCGAAGTCATTTGGCGTCAGGATAACATCGGATAGGCTTGTGTTAATCAAATTTTGTGGCTCTCATAAAAAATTCATTTTCATCTTCGACTCGAAGTCTGGTTAGCGGCTTGCTAAAAACTGAGTCATATTGGGACTTGAGTAGCTCACTCATTTCCTTGCTGTCATCTGTGTAGGACCCATCTTGTTTAAGTAGGGGCCCAATACTGGACGTTGTTCTCGATTTTGTTTTGGCATAGGAGAAGAAATACTTTGGGTTTCTTTCGATTTCATTTATGGCTTTTAGTTCTTCCCGCGATTCCTGACTCCTAAAGGATTCTTTTAGCTTAAGTTCGATGCTTGCTATTTCTCTGACCAGTGTTTCCCTACGCATTTCAGATATATTGACCTCTTTTAGCCGCTCTGTTATTCTTTTCCGTCGCCTGTAAAGGGAGCGCCTGTCTCTTTCTGTTTTACATCTACTCCTCCTTTTTCTTAGAGGAATAAGCCTTGTGCATACATCGAGTGCCACCGAGTTAATCTGTTCTAGGCATAAGTTAGGGTCTGTGTTGCTTAGTATATCTTCCCAGCTTATATCGGTTAGGACTTGGTTTACTTGGTCCCACTATGTTTTTGTTATTGAAGTTGAATTTGGTGAATGCTCCCTCGTGACTAGTCTCATTATGTCGGTCTGGGGCTCCACGCATACATGTCTGAACCTCAATTATGTTGTGATCTGAGTATATTGTTTTTGATATGGTGACATTTCTTATCAGATCATCATTGTTAGTGAAGATGAGGTCTAGTGTATTCTCCAGTCTAGTAGGCTCTATTATTTGCTGGTTTAAATTGAATTTTGTGCAGAGATTTAAAAGCTCGCGTGAGTGTGAGTTTTCATCAGAGCTGCCTCCTGGTGTTATTACTGCAACAATATTTGCTATATTCCTCCATTTTAGGTGCCATAAGTTGAAATCCCCCAGGAGCAAGATGTTGGGTGCAGGAGCTGGAAGGTTTTCCAGACAGTGGTCAATTTTTAACAGCTGTTCCTGGAATTGCTGGGATGTTGCATCCGGAGGCTTTTAGACTACCACAATGACTAGGTTTTGGTTCTCGACCTTCACTGCTAAAACTTCCACTACATCATTTGAGGCATTTAGCAGTTCTGTGCAAACAAGTGACTCTGCAATGTACAGGCCAACCCCCCCCCCCTTTTGCCTGTTCACTCTGTCACATCTGTATAGGTTGTAACCTGGGATCCATATTTCGTTGTCCAAGTGATCCTTTATGTGGGTCTCAGTGAAAGCCGCGAACATTGCCTTTGCCTCTGCAAGCAGTCCACGGATGAAAGGTATTTTGTTGTTTGTTGCTGGCTTTAGACCCTGTATATTTGCAAAGAAGAATGTTATCGGACTGGTGGTATTGTTGGTACTGGGAGGGGATTTTTTTCCGGCATTAGTATCTATCTGTTGGTTTGGAGTGGAGGCCATCGACTGTGGTTCCACTCCAGGAATGACTGGATTTGGTGTACGATTTCTGCCATTTCCTGCCAGTTTTTTTTCCTTCCTGGCACTAAAAAACCTCTCCCTCTTGAGTGGCTGTGGCTACCCAGGTATTCCCATGGCCTGGATGTTTTGTATCTTTTTGTCCCCTTTAGATGGTATGCCTGGCAATTTAAGTTATAGCACAGTCTTTCCTGTACTGAAGAGGTACACAGTTCAGGGTGAAAAAGCTTACAGGAAGGGAGTTTGCATTTTCCTGTTGTCATATGGGCATGGCATTTTCTAGGGTGGTCATAGTTGCACGTCCCATCTGTTTTTCCAGATTTCCCATGCCAGCAGATACCGAGTGCATAGTATGTGCACAGGCTTGGTTTCCGTTTGCCTTGGGTTTCTGTGACTGTATTCCCTGTTGGTGCATGTTTCCCTGTCTTACTTCTATCCTCCCTAGCACCAACAATGGAGCTCCCACCAGTTGTTTTTGGTAATATATCCTCACTATTGCTAGTGGAGTCCTCTTGTTTGCTATTTCCTGCGGTATTTCTAGTTTGCAATATTGGTTTTATCTTATCTTTGACTACACTTGTTTCCCTACTATGGCTCCTGTCCCCTATGAGGTCATTTATATGTATTCCTTCCTGCGTATAATTCCCGACTACCTGGACAAAATCTCCAGCTTCACTATTACTGTCTCCCAGGACAGCACCTCCAGCTTCACCATTACTGTCTCCCAGGACAGCACCTCCAGCTTCACCATTACTGTCTCCCAGGACAGTACTATCAGCCCCCCATTTACTGACTACCAGGACATCATCTCCAGCCTTACAGTTTCTGACTACATGGCCAGTATCAAGGGCAGTACCATTCAGCCCAGACTTTTTATGTTTCCATCTGTTGTAGAAAGCTTCCAGGTTTTCTATGAAAGCAGCTTTGATGTTGACCTCTTAATACCCTTGTGATTTTAGTCCACAGATTTATCTCATTTGGGCATACCCAAAACACTTCCCTGTTTTAATACTGCTTGTAGCTAGTTCTTGGATATCTGCACAAGGGGCGTGACACCAATTTCCACAAAAATGACAATTTATGCATGTGGAAGCCCGTTTGTTTGACTGACCACAGACTACACACAGCTTCATAATCATTTGAATGGTTGATTTACTGCAATTCTACTAGCAACCTCTTGAATATTCTATTAACCTGCTAGGTAGTGCACAACGAAACCGTTTGAAACCAGTCCAGGGTTCGGACCAGTCTATCTGATCTGATCAGTGGGTCACCTATTTAAACCATACTGGTCGGTGATTTGAGCTAACACATGAAGGATCTACTGGAAATTATCTACCCGAGTAATATGTGATTTGATTAATACAAAAGTATAACTTGCGTGTTGAAGAGCCGGTGACTGCTGGCACTCCTACAATGACGAACGGTCGACCCAATAGCGATGCGGACAATGGTTTAATTGAAATCACAACAGTGCTAGCCTGGACAGAGTGCATCTTTAACAAAGCATTTGCCAGATCAGTTAGATACTAGTATCTCAGACCACCTCAGATGTAGTCTCGTAAACATGATCAGGTGACCTGTAGCCAACCCACCATTACCTACATTTTATGCATGGATTTAAATACAACACTTACGTCAAATATTTCAGAACGTTGAAGCCAGTCTTTTTGAAATGTAATTACACATTCTGGAGTTACTTTTAATACTTCCAACTCTGGACATACCAAATTTTTCGGTATGAACTGTCCACTTCAATCTATATTAAGTAAATTTACTCATGAAATCTTAATAACACGATTGCAGACAAAACCAGGGAACTGTTGGTTAACGCACTAACTAGCCTGCGATGTTTAGCACTCACTGGCTTTGGGTTCAAGCCCTACCCGTTCCCTGATTTACCAAATATAAATGCTATCTTGCACTATCCCAATACGCAAGTCTATTCGTTTTAATCTTCCTATTTACTCTTGGTCAAGAATTACGCTGCAGTGTGTCAACTCACCTTTCGTCGCCGGCAAGGAAGCACTTCTTCGAATCACTCCGACAGTTTTCGAAGTTGCTGGCATGTACCAGGGGCAGCAAGCCTCCTGGAGCGCTACCCTGCCGCAGTTCTATCAGCATCCCCGATGAGTACAGTCGCAGATCCCTCTCCCGGCATTCGTCGCTCCCGTACACCTGCCATCAAACCACAGGATTAAAACTGCTTTGAACACTTATTGTGTCACTATACTTTGGTAAGGCGACCTACTAATGAAACCATCTATACAGTCACTATAGACAATTTAAAAATTATTACTGGGAAAAGATTTTAAAATCGATATTCCATTCTTCACGGGGAAATTGTTTACAAAGTTATTTACTGCTCTTGTTAGGAAAAATAACTTATCATACTCAGTCCAACATTGAAACCATAAAACTCATGACATAACTATTACAACCATTAAAATTTGGCAGCAAAAACGATTAAAAACAATGAAAACGTTCAGTTTCGGAGCTCCTTACAGTACTGTAGTAAATATGAAGGTACAACCATATAGAAACATTCCAGGCAAAAGTCTGAATCTGTTCCGGCAACAAAAAAAAAAAAAAAAAAAACAGCAGCAACAGCAGCACTAGCACCACCAGCCCTAGCACCACCAGCCCTAGCACCACCATCCCTAGCACCACCATCCCTAGCACCACCATCCCTAGCACCACCATCCCTAGCACCACCATCCCTAGCACCAAGCAGATAACCATGGGTAGTGTAATGTCCTGTCCTCAACAAAGCTCCTCAGTTGCCAATAATCTGGAAGAGGCAACAGGTCAAACACACTGCCTTACCATTCCCAGGAAAACATTACTTCCAGCAACACTCAAACACGTTACAAAAGTGTTATAAACGTGTCGACAAATCTTAGAAAAACTGAGAAACTTTCTGAAACATGAGCGGTTTTACCGAGTACATCTTTATATTACACAAGAAATCAATCATGAATAACAATATACATTAAACCAGTGCAATATAATCAGCACGATTCCAACGCTTAGTAAAGTTTTGACCACAAGAATCGTGAACCTTAAGATATATACTCATACCAGATTTAAAACTCATGAAGAATGAGCAGAAAGTCAGGGGCAAGACAGTGGCAAGTAGTTTATGTTCCTCAGTCAACTGAAGACTGAAAGCAAACATGGTGGCAGTGGTATAATAGTGGTAGTAGTGTAACAGTGGCAGTGGCATAAGTGGGGGTCTAATAGTGGCAGTGATATAAATGGTGGTATAATAGTGGTGGTATAATAATGGTGGTGGTGGTATAAGGGGTGGCAGTGGTATAATAGTAGTGGTGGTATAACAATGGTGGTATAATAGGTGGTGGTATAACAATGGTGGTATAATAGGTGGTGGTATAACAATGGTGGTATAATAGGTGGTGGTATAACAATGGTGGTATAATAGGTGGTGGTATAACAATGGTGGTATAATAGGTGGTGGTATAACAATGGTGGTATAATAGGTGGTGGTATAACAATGGTGGTATAATAGGTGGTGGTATAACAATGGTGGTATAATAGGTGGTGGTATAACAATGGTGGTATAATAGGTGGTGGTATAACAGGTGGTGGTATAATAGGTGGTGGTATAATAGGTGGTGGTATAATAGGTGGTGGTATAATAGGTGGTGGTATAATAGGTGGTGGTATAATAGGTGGTGGTATAATAGGTGGTGGTATAATAGGTGGTGGTATAATAGGTGGTGGTATAATAGGTGGTGGTATAATAGGTGGTGGTATAATAGGTGGTGGTATAATAGGTGGTGGTATAATAGGTGGTGGTATAATAGGTGGTGGTATAATAGGTGGTGGTATAATAGGTGGTGGTATAATAGGTGGTGGTATAATAGGTGGTGGTATAATAGGTGGTGGTATAATAGGTGGTGGTATAATAGGTGGTGGTATAATAGGTGGTGGTATAATAGGTGGTGGTATAATAGGTGGTGGTATAATAATGGTGGTATAATAGGTGGTGGTATAATAGGTGGTGGTATAATAGGTGGTGGTATAATAATGGTGGTATAATAATGGTGGTATAATAGGTGGTGGTATAATAATGGTGGTATAATAGGTGGTGGTATAATAATGGTGGTATAATAGGTGGTGGTATAATAATGGTGGTATAATAGGTGGTGGTATAATAGGTGGTGGTATAATAATGGTGGTATAATAGGTGGTGGTATAATAATGGTGGTATAATTGGTGGTGGTATAATAATGGTGGTATAATAGGTGGTGGTATAATAATGGTGGTATAATAGGTGGTGGTATAATAGGTGGTGGTATAATAGGTGGTGGTATAATAGGTGGTGGTATAATAGGTGGTGGTATAATAGGTGGTGGTATAATAATGGTGGTATAATAGGTGGTGGTATAATAATGGTGGTATAATTGGTGGTGGTATAATAATGGTGGTATAATAGGTGGTGGTATAATAATGGTGGTATAATAGGTGGTGGTATAATAATGGTGGTATAATAGGTGGTGGTAATAATAATAATGGTGGTATAATAATGGTGGTATAATGGTGGTATAATAGGTGGTATAATAATGGTGGTATAATAGGTGGTATAATAATGGTGGTATAATAGGTGGTGGTATAATAATGGTGGTATAATAGGTGGTGGTATAATAATGGTGGTATAATAGGTGGTGGTATAATAAAGTGGTATAATAGGTGGTGGTATAATAATGGTGGTATAATAGGTGGTATAATAATGGTGGTATAATAGGTGGTGGTATGGTGGTGGTATAATAATGGTGGTATAATAGGTGGTGGTATAATAATGGTGGTATAATAGGTGGTGGTATAATAATGGTGGTATAATAGGTGGTGGTATAATAATGGTGGTATAATAGGTGGTGGTATAATAATGGTGGTATAATAATGGTGGTATAATAGGTGGTGGTATAATAATGGTGGTATAATAGGTGGTATAATAATGGTGGTATAATAGGTGGTGGTATAATAATGGTGGTATAATAGGTGGTGGTATAATAATGGTGGTATAATAGGTGGTGGTATAATAATGGTGGTATAATAGGTGGTGGTGGTGGTATAATAATGGTGGTTTAATATTGTGGTATAATAGGTGGTGGTATAATAATGGTGGTATAATAGGTGGTGGTATAATAATGGTGGTATAATAGGTGGTGGTATAATAATGGTGGTATAATAGGTGGCGGTATAATAATGGTGGTATAATAGGTGGCGGTATAATAATGGTGGTATAATAGGTGGCGGTATAATAATGGTGGTATAATAGGTGGCGGTATAATAATGGTGGTATAATAGGTGGCGGTATAATAATGTATAATAGGTGGTATAATAATGGTATAATAGGTGGCGGTATAATAATGGTGGTATAATAGGTGGCGGTATAATAATGGTGGTATAATAGGTGGCGGTATAATAATGGTGGTATAATAGGTGGCGGTATAATAATGGTGGTATAATAGGTGGCGGTATAATAATGGTGGTATAATAGGTGGTGGTATAATAATGGTGGTATAATAGGTGGTGGTATAATAATGGTGGTATAATAATGGTGGTATAATAGGTGGTATAATAATGGTGGTATAATAGGTGGTGGTATAATAATGGTGGTATAATAATGGTGGTATAATAGGTGGTGGTATAATAATGGTGGTATAATAGGTGGTATAATAATGGTGGTATAATAGGTGGTATAATAATGGTGGTATAATAGGTGGTGGTATAATAATGGTGGTATAATAGGTGGTGGTATAATAATGGTGGTATAATAGGTGGTGGTATAATAATGGTGGTGGTATAATAATGGTGGTATAATAATGGTGGTGGTATAATAATGGTGGTATAATAATAGTGGTATAATAATGGTGGTATAATAATGGTGGTGGTATAATAATGGTGGTATAATAATGGTGGTGGTATAATAATGGTGGTATAATAGGTGGTGGTATAATAATGGTGGTATAATAGGTGGTGGTATAATAGGTGGTGGTATAATAATAGTGGTGGTATAATAATGGTGGTATAATAGGTGGTATAATAATGGTGGTATAATAGGTGGTGGTATAATAGGTGGTGGTATAATAATGGTGGTGGTATAATAATGGTGGTATAATAGGTGGTATAATAATGGTGGTATAATAGGTGGTATAATAATGGTGGTATAATAGGTGGTATAATAATGGTGGTATAATAGGTGGTATAATAATGGTGGTATAATAGGTGGTATAATAATGGTGGTATAATAGGTTGTATAATAATGGTGGTATAATAGGTTGTATAATAATGGTGGTATAATAGGTGGTATAATAATGGTGGTATAATAGGTGGTGGTATAATAGGTGGTGGTATAATAAAGTGGTATAATAGGTGGTATAATAATGGTGGTATAATAGGTGGTATAATAATGGTGGTATAATAATGGTGGTATAATAGGTGGTATAATAATGGTGGTATAATAGGTGGTATAATAATGGTGGTATAATAGGTGGTGGTGGTATAATAATGGTGGTATAATAGGTGGTGGTGGTATAATAATGGTGGTATAATAGGTGGTGGTGGTATAATAATGGTGGTATAATAGGTGGTGGTGGTATAATAATGGTGGTATAATAGGTGGTGGTGGTGGTATAATAATGGTGGTATAATAGGTGGTGGTGGTGGTATAATAATGGTGGTATAATAGGTGGTGGTGGTATAATAATGGTGGTATAATAGGTGGTGGTGTTATAATAATGGTGGTATAATAGGTGGTGGTGTTATAATAATGGTGGTATAATAGGTGGTGGTATAATAATGGTGGTATAATAGGTGGTATAATAGGTGGTGGTGGTATAATAATGGTGGTATAATAGGTGGTGGTGGTATAATAATGGTGGTATAATAGGTGGTGGTGGTATAATAATGGTGGTATAATAGGTGGTGGTGGTATAATAATGGTGGTATAATAGGTGGTGGTGGTATAATAATGGTGGTATAATAGGTGGTGGTGGTATAATAATGGTGGTATAATAGGTGGTGGTATAATAATGGTGGTATAATAGGTGGTGGTATAATAATGGTGGTATAATAGGTGGTGGTGGTATAATAATGGTGGTATAATAGGTGGTGGTATAATAATGGTAGGTGGTATAATAGGAGGTGGTGGTGGTATAATAGGTGGTGGTATAATAATGGTGGTATAATAGGTGGTGGTGGTATAATAATGGTGGTATAATAGGTGGTGGTGGTGGTGGTATAATATATAATAGGTGGTGGTGGTGGTGGGTATAATAATGGTGGTATAATAGGTGGTGGTATAATAATGGTGGTATAATAGGTGGTGGGTATAATAATGGTGGTATAATAGGTGGTGGTGGTGGTGGTATAATAATGGTGGTATAATAGATGGTGGTGGTGGTATAATAATGGTGGTATAATAGGTGGTGGTGGTGGTGGTGGTGGTATAATAATGGTGGTATAATAGATGGTGGTGGTGGTATAATAATGGTGGTATAATAGATGGTGGTGGTGGTATAATAATGGTGGTATAATAGGTGGTGGTGGTGGTGGTGGTGGTATAATAATGGTGGTATAATAGGTGGTGGTATAACAATGGTGGTATAATAGGTGGTGGTATAATAGGTGGTGGTATAATAGGTGGTGGTATAATAGGTGGTGGTATAATAGGTGGTGGTATAATAGGTGGTGGTATAATAGGTGGTGGTATAATAATAGTGGTGGTATAATAATGGTGGTATAATAGGTGGTATAATAATGGTGGTATAATAGGTGGTGGTATAATAGGTGGTGGTATAATAATGGTGGTGGTATAATAATGGTGGTATAATAGGTGGTATAATAATGGTGGTATAATAGGTGGTATAATAATGGTGGTATAATAGGTGGTGGTATAATAATGGTGGTATAATAGGTGGTATAATAATGGTGGTATAATAGGTGGTGGTATAATAATGGTGGTATAATAGGTGGTGGTATAATAATGGTGGTATAATAGGTGGTGGTATAATAATGGTGGTATAATAGGTGGTGGTATAATAATGGTGGTATAATAGGTGGTGGTATAATAATGGTGGTATAATAGGTGGTGGTGGTATAATAATGGTGGTATAATAGGTGGTGGTATAATAATGGTGGTATAATAGGTGGTGGTATAATAATGGTGGTATAATAATGGTGGTATAATAGGTGGTGGTATAATAATGGTGGTATAATAGGTGGTGGTATAATAATGGTGGTATAATAGGTGGTGGTGGTATAATAATGGTGGTATAATAGGTGGTGGTGGTATAATAATGGTGGTATAATAGGTGGTGGTGGTATAATAATGGTGGTATAATAGGTGGTGGTGGTATAATAATGGTGGTATAATAGGTGGTGGTGGTATAATAATGGTGGTATAATAGGTGGTGGTATAATAATGGTGGTATAATAGGTGGTGGTATAATAATGGTGGTATAATAGGTGGTGGTGGTGGTATAATAATGGTGGTATAATAGGTGGTGGTGGTATAATAATGGTGGTATAATAGGTGGTGGTGGTATAATAATGGTGGTATAATAGGTGGTGGTGGTGGTATAATAATGGTGGTATAATAGGTGGTGGTGGTATAATAATGGTGGTATAATAGGTGGTGGTATAATAATGGTGGTATAATAGGTGGTGGTATAATAATGGTGGTATAATAGGTGGTGGTATAATGGTGGTATAATAGGTGGTGGTATAATGGTGGTATAATAGGTGGTATAATAATGGTGGTATAATAGGTGGTGGTATAATAGGTGGTGGTATAATAATGGTGGTATAATAATGGTGGTATAATAGGTGGTGGTATAATAATGGTGGTATAATAGGTGGTGGTATAATAATGGTGGTATAATAGGTGGTGGTATAATAATGGTGGTATAATAGGTGGTGGTATAATAATGGTGGTATAATAGGTGGTGGTATAATAATGGTGGTATAATAGGTGGTGGTATAATAATGGTGGTATAATAGGTGGTGGTATAATAATGGTGGTATAATAGGTGGTGGTATAATAATGGTGGTATAATAGGTGGTGGTATAATAATGGTGGTATAATAGGTGGTGGTATAATAATGGTGGTATAATAGGTGGTGGTATAATAATGGTGGTATAATAGGTGGTGGTATAATAATGGTGGTATAATAGGTGGTGGTATAATAATGGTGGTATAATAGGTGGTGGTATAATAATGGTGGTATAATAGGTGGTGGTATAATAATGGTGGTATAATAGGTGGTGGTATAATAATGGTGGTATAATAGGTGGTGGTATAATAATGGTGGTATAATAGGTGGTGGTATAATAATGGTGGTATAATAGGTGGTGGTATAATAATGGTGGTATAATAGGTGGTGGTATAATAATGGTGGTATAATAGGTGGTGGTATAATAATGGTGGTATAATAGGTGGTGGTATAATAATGGTGGTATAATAGGTGGTGGTATAATAATGGTGGTATAATAGGTGGTGGTATAATAATGGTGGTATAATAGGTGGTGGTATAATAATGGTGGTATAATAGGTGGTGGTGGTATAATAATGGTGGTATAATAGGTGGTGGTATAATAATGGTGGTATAATAGGTGGTGGTGGTATAATAATGGTGGTATAATAGGTGGTGGTGGTATAATAATGGTGGTATAATAGGTGGTGGTGGTATAATAATGGTGGTATAATAGGTGGTGGTGGTATAATAATGGTGGTATAATAGGTGGTGGTGGTATAATAATGGTGGTATAATAGGTGGTGGTGGTATAATAATGGTGGTATAATAGGTGGTGGTGGTATAATAATGGTGGTATAATAGGTGGTGGTGGTATAATAATGGTGGTATAATAGGTGGTGGTGGTATAATAATGGTGGTATAATAGGTGGTGGTGGTATAATAATGGTGGTATAATAGGTGGTGGTGGTATAATAATGGTGGTATAATAGGTGGTGGTGGTATAATAATGGTGGTATAATAGGTGGTGGTGGTATAATAATGGTGGTATAATAGGTGGTGGTGGTATAATAATGGTGGTATAATAGGTGGTGGTGGTATAATAATGGTGGTATAATAGGTGGTGGTGGTATAATAATGGTGGTATAATAGGTGGTGGTGGTATAATAATGGTGGTATAATAGGTGGTGGTGGTATAATAATGGTGGTATAATAGGTGGTGGTGGTATAATAATGGTGGTATAATAGGTGGTGGTGGTATAATAATGGTGGTATAATAGGTGGTGGTGGTATAATAATGGTGGTCTAATATGGTGGTGGTGGTGGTATAATAATGGTGGTATAATAGGTGGTGGTGGTATAATAATGGTGGTATAATAGGTGGTATAATAATGGTGGTATAATAGGTGGTGGTGGTATAATAATGGTGGTATAATAGGTGGTGGTGGTATAATAATGGTGGTATAATAGGTGGTGGTGGTGGTATAATAATGGTGGTATAATAGGTGGTGGTGGTGGTATAATAATGGTGGTATAATAGGTGGTGGTGGTGGTATAATAATGGTGGTATAATAGGTGGTGGTGTTATAATAATGGTGGTATAATAGGTGGTGGTGTTATAATAATGGTGGTATAATAGGTGGTGGTATAATAATGGTGGTGGTGGTGGTATAATAATGGTGGTATAATAGGTGGTGGTGGTATAATAATGGTGGTATAATAGGTGGTGGTGGTATAATAATGGTGGTATAATAGGTGGTGGTGGTATAATAATGGTGGTATAATAGGTGGTGGTGGTATAATAATGGTGGTATAATAGGTGGTGGTGGTATAATAATGGTGGTATAATAGGTGGTGGTGGTATAATAATGGTGGTATAATAGGTGGTGGTGGTATAATAATGGTGGTATAATAGGTGGTGGTGGTATAATAATGGTGGTATAATAGGTGGTGGTATAATAATGGTGGTATAATAGGTGGTGGTATAATAATGGTGGTATAATAGGTGGTGGTGGTATAATAATGGTGGTATAATAGGTGGTGGTATAATAATGGTAGGTGGTATAATAGGAGGTGGTGGTGGTATAATAATGGTGGTATAATAGGTGGTGGTGGTATAATAGATGGTGGTGGTGGTATAATAATGGTGGTATAATAGGTGGTGGTGGTGGTGGTGGTATAATAATGGTGGTATAATAGGTGGTGGTGGTGGTGGTATAATAATGGTGGTATAATAGATGGTGGTGGTGGTATAATAATGGTGGTATAATAGGTGGTGGTGGTGGTGGTGGTGGTGGTATAATAATGGTGGTATAATAGATGGTGGTGGTGGTATAATAATGGTGGTATAATAGGTGGTGGTGGTGGTATAATAATGGTGGTATAATAGGTGGTGGTGGTGGTGGTGGTGGTATAATAATGGTGGTATAATAGATGGTGGTGGTGGTATAATAATGGTGGTATAATAGATGGTGGTGGTGGTATAATAATGGTGGTATAATAGGTGGTGGTGGTGGTGGTGGTGGTATAATAATGGTGGTATAATAGATGGTGGTGGTGGTATAATAATGGTGGTATAATAGGTGGTGGTGGTGGTGGTGGTGGTGGTATAATAATGGTGGTATAATAGATGGTGGTGGTGGTATAATAATGGTGGTATAATAGGTGGTGGTATAGTGACAATACAGAAAAGAGGGTGAGCGTCATCGACCAGGTGCCTGGGCGAGCGTCATCGACCAGGTGCCTGGGTGAGCGTCATCGACCAGGTGCCTGGGTGAGCGTCATCGACCAGGTGCCTGGTGGTTGTGCATCGTTCTGGTTCTGGGTAGCTACCATGAACAATGCCGCCAGGAAACCTACGAGGGAAGCTTTGTTATGACGCATCTTTAGTAACACCAGACGAGAAACAGTCGAGCAGAAGTACAAAATGAACTAACAGATAAGCCATTGTGATCAGATGTGGACGTGTGAATGTTTTATTGCCTTTAACTTCTTTAGCTATCAAAACTCGAGGATGGGGGGGAGGGGGGGAATCAGTTCCTGAACCCATTATGTACCCCTAATCTTTTCGACTTCCGCCCACAGGATGGGTATGGGTGCATAATTAAGATATTAAACTAACTGCCGTGTAAATATTAAGAGGCCTCGACTCGACCAGGGATAACAGACCAGGTATTCCACTAGAATAAAATAGGTAAAGTTGAAAATGATGGCCAGTGGGGCCCTTCCTCCTACTTGCACAAGTCTCATGAATACAGCGAATGAACTCAATACTTAAAATATTATATGATCCACCTTATGAACCAATCTCTTAAGTGGCGTGGATCACCACAGCAGAGCAACTGGTAGGAAAACCAGGAGTTCTAATCACTTCCATATTCCCCATACATGGAAGACAAAAAATGAAGGAAAAGGCATAATACCGTGACGAACAATGCAGGAATAACGCACACATGGCAGAATGAAACTTTTAACGTTTTGGTCCGATTTGTAGTGGTTAATGGCCCAAGTCAGACCGAAACGTAGTCACAATATTTTTATTTTGCTGCTTAAGCGGCTGTGAATGGTAGCGTAAGATATGGATACACAAAAGGCCTTAAAAACTGGGCCCCAAAAAGATTTACAGGAATGCATCTGGATTTTTATCCGCAGTTGACTTGTGTTGAAAGCAAATTTAGGAAATTTTATAAACATATCCAGTATCTAATTTTCATCAAGATATATCGACGTATCACATAGGTTATTATATTGTATTTCCATATACCTCATTAAGTGGACAATTATCCACAGTACTCAAGAGTGACCACACGGCTGGCTACATACTGGGAATTTGGTTTGATCACCTGTATCTGCCAGAAGCACTTATAACCAAACCTAAGCCTGGCTACTACAACAGTGTTAACACTGCAAGTTGCTCCATAAATGTACTTATCTACGTTCATATTGTCATAGTGGATCATAGATCTACTCAGGCTTCAACTGCATTCCAATAACAATATTTCTCTATCCTAAGGACTAAATACAGATACAACGTTACATTTTACATTTTCCTTCAGGTAAATTTGCTAACGTATCAGCTTTATGATGGAGGAGTAATCCAGTGTGTGATAGAAGCCATAACTGTACAATAATTTCTTATTCCGGATTTTTGAGTATCTATGCCTGGCTTCTCCAATGAGCATGTTAGAGCCATTACGAAAGTCAAGAGCATTCAGTGATAATCGTAAAAAGCAGAGTCAAGCTCAGTATGATAAGTTAGCTTCAGCGCCATTAGGATGTCAATTCAGTTTGCAGTGTAGACGCCCAGTTAAGTCATAAGTTATTCTCCCTTATGCAGGTTTTTGGTATAAAAATTGGATGGTGTTGGGTTACATGTATAGGCTAAGACGCTTACACCTCGTCACCTGAAGGTAATCCCGTGTAGGGGGTACGGAAGATAATATTAGATAGGGATGTGAAAATCAACAACGTTAAAAAATAATAGTAGTAAACAATGCTAAAATAAAGTAACCTCTAGATAACTAGAAATTCACCAGCAATCAACTTCTGGAATTTTAATGCCTCCAAGTGTTTGTGTATTATCCTAGCCATAATGGCCTGAAGGGCATCAAAAATAACAGCAATAGTAAGGAAATTCACAAGGTCAGACAGCAGTAGGCTGTCTGCATAGACCAGTAGAGCTGCACTCTCACATCTGGCAGTTCACACTACTGGTGCAACAGCCTCCATTGCAATATATAGTAGGAATACAAGGGATACAGGCAAATTTTTTCCTGCTCCTCCATAAAACTTAAGATAATTCCAGATTTAAAAAGGATTTTTGTAATGAACTTACCCCCGGAATGAGACAAGAACATCGTACAAAAAACCTTCAGTTCACACAGACTTGAAACAAAGAGGTACCTAACAATCATTAAACAGTTAAAGATACGGCTTATATCTCCCCCCTCCCCCCCCCCAAAAAAAAAAAAAACAAAACTTACCGTGGACAGGTCGAGGAAGGAGGTGGCTACATTGACTTGATCGAGAGTCGGACGACCCAATGCATCGCGACCCCCAATTGCACCACTCCTGCAAGTTTATTTAGGTATACACAGATACAGTTGATCATCATACATAACAGCACGTGTGTAGAGAACTTAGGGAAGCCTAATAACGTCAGAGTGACTTATTTCCATTGGTGTCCTTGTGATTATTTACATTTAAAAATTAAAACGAGTATCTATGTAAAAGCAATTACAATAAAAAGATATACTAAGGGAGAAGTAAAAATTAGTTATTTTCATTAAAGAAATCCCTTCTTTCTGAAGCTTTATTCATGACGTACATTTTGGTTCTCTTCTTGAACTGGCTTCATCCTGTGACTGGCTTTGACATGTGCGGGTAGTCTATTCCACTCTTATTGCTTTGTAGAAAATGTCATTAAAGCCTTGCCACTGACTCTGGTCACTACAAAGTTGTTCTCCCTTCCCCTAGTTCTATAATTTGGTTCCCAACCTTAACAAAATTAGCAGTTAGATATTGGTTAACACTGTCGGCAATTCCTGTAGACGATTTTCTTTAATTTTATACCACTCATAACAGAGGAGTTAAGTGTTAATTATACGACTACCATAAGAAATCAGGAAGCAAGATAGCTTTCATTATTTCCCTAAATGTTTTGGCTCTTAAAATTATCGTCGAAAATAAAGCTTCATTATAAAAACTGAAAATTGTCTGATCTCGCGTAATACATTCAGGAACAAGTTCATAAAAAATGGTTACATGTCAATTTAACCCCCCACAACCCCCACCCCACTACCCCCACCCCTCTTACCACCAGTCAGGATCAACATCCACCACTCCTACCACTGAGGTAATTATACATACTAGATCTCTACTTGTGAGATATTGAGAGATGCACCTACCAGGTCTCCTACGTCCTGCACCTACCAGGTCTCCTACGTCCTGCACCTACCAGGTCGCCTACGTCCTGCACCTACCAGGTCGCCTACGTCCTGCACCTACCAGGTCGCCTACGTCTTGCACCTACCAGGTCGCCTACGTCCTGCACCTACCAGGTCGCCTACGTGCTGCACCTACCAGGTCGCCTACGTCCTGCACCTACCAGGTCGCCTACGTCCTGCACCTACCAGGTCGCCTACGTCCTGCACCTACCAGGTCGCCTACGTCCTGCACCTACCAGGTTGCCTACGTCCTGCACCTACCAGGTCGCCTACGTCCTGCACCTACCAGGTTGCCTACGTCCTGCACCTACCAGGTCTCCTACGTCCTGCACCTACCAGGTCTCCGTGGTGCGAGAGGAAGCCAGTGTAGTGTACCATGTTAGATACTCTTGGATCGCGCACTGCCCTAAACTTTTATACTCAAGAGAACGCACCAAGTTATTTGGAATATGTCTAATAATTATAAAACTCTAAAGCTAAAATTAAAATCGCTCAATAAAAATAATAGAAACATTAAAAACAATATTTAAAAAAAAATTCTTTAGTGTCCCCCACATACTACACGCTTTATGCAAGAACACTGACCTGAGGAAGGGAAGACACCTGGGCTGGCCGGTGTAGAACTGATGGGACTGCAGGTGTGGGTCGTCATCTGGAATAGGGATGGGGGCGCACAGCGGGTCCCTCCAGGAAGTACAGTCATCACACCTCTGAGGTAAACCATTAGCACCTAGAACAGTTATACAGAGTGGTTACCAAGTTTGATTTAGGGGTATGTATTTCTGCACAATGTAACCAATTCAGTTCATATTCTTACTCTGGTTGTAGTTTTATGTTAAGAAATTCGTCCCAGTTCTTCAAAACAAAGAAATATGCAATGAAAATACGCGTTTTAATATTATAGATGAAGCAGTAAGGGTACTGGGGATGCCTAGGCTGAAAAGGAAGCACTGGCAGAGGATCAAAATCACATTAGATTGGGAAAAAAAAAAGCTAAGAGTTTAACAATGGTACGAAATTATCTAGAAGGGTAAAAGAGTTTCGTGCTCTTGTTGCTGAGGCAAGGGTACAGAGCATGGTAGAGAAGTGAAGCACTGAAACAGATTATAGAGCCGAGGACAAATGTTTCTTGCAAGCAGATGCAGTAGGGTGCACCAGTAAGTGTTGGACACTGCACATAACCGAGGTGAAGAAACTGCTAAGTGATCTAGATACCTCTAAGGCAGTGGGCCCAAATAACATCTCTCCAAGAGTCCTGAGTGACCAGAAGAACTGTGCTTCTAGCATCTATCTTCAATAAATCTATTGAAACAGGGCAACTGCACGAGGTGTGGAATACAACAAACAGTCCCAATCTTTAAGGAGAGAGAGAGAGAGAGCATTAAACTACAGACCATTGTTACAGATGTATAGTATGTAAATTCATAGAGAAGATTGGGGGAGCACATGAAAAGGATTGGGCTCATGACAATGAGCACGGCTTCAGGGATTGGAAACCCCGTCTCACAAATCTACCAGAGTTCAACGACAAAGTAACAGAAGACAGGAGAGAGATGGGTGGACTGCATCATGCATCATCTTGGAGTAAGAAGGCTTTCGATACAATATCACACAAGAGACTGGTTGAAAAGCTATAACAGGCAGGAATAGTAGGGAAAGTACTGCAATGGATCAGGAAATAACCGACAGGAAACAACGTTTGTTGGTGCGCGATGAGGTGTCATTAGTGATCATGTGTCGAGTGGGGTTCCACAAGACTGTCCTGTGTCCAGTGCTACTACTTATAAAAAGAGCTAAACGTACAAGGGTCAGAGTGCTGCTGCTTGTAGATGTGAATGATATGATGGAAGGAATAGATTCAAAGGCGTCTCTTAGCTGATGTGAAACTAATGGGAATACAAGCCGACGAGATCAGATAAGATTACAAAGATTATCTGGACAGGCAGCAAGCCTGGTCCGACAATTGGCTCCTGGAGTTTAACTCCAAGTGGAAAGTAATGAAACCTGGGGAAGGACAAAGAAGCCCGCAAACAAAGTACAGACTAGGGGATCAAAGGTTGCAAACCTTACTTAAGGAAGAGGATCTTGGGGTGAACATTATACCGAGCACGTCCCCTGAGGCACAACCAAATATCGGATGCAGCATATGGGCGCCTGCCAAACCTAAGAACAACATTTGTGCATCTAAGCAAGGTGTCATTCATGGCACTGTACATTGTATACATCAAGCCCATATTGGAGAATGGAGCACCATTATGGAAGCCAAACCTGGTAAAAAAAAAAAAAAAAAAAAAAGGTTAAGGTAACTCGACCTGACAACACTAGAGGGGAAAGGGGAAAACGACGTATAAAATTCCGTAAAGAAATTAACAAGGTGGATAGGGACAATGTGCCGGAGATGGGACACAGGAACAAGGGAACAAAGTTAACTCAGACGAGTCATAGGGATGTTAGAAAACATTTCTTTAGCCTTAGTTGTCAGGAAGTGGAACAATCTAAAGCGATAAGAGGCAGGATCCATACATAGCTTTAAGTAAGGCTTTTGGAGAGGAGTGACCCAGTAGTAACTACCGAAGAGGCGGGGTCAGGTGACTCGACCTCTACAACTACATACAGGCTAGAGCACAGTTAATTACTGCTGTAAAATATTTCGGATTATTCTTACCTTTCCCATTTTCTGGGATCATCATGTAAAGCATTTGATATGACAAATTAGCTCTTTGTATCCCTACTTTTGATCTATATTGTACGTCCATTATGCTATTGAAAACCTAATTGTACTCTTCTACAGATCAAAAATTATGACCTGATCCTAGTTTCTACCTGATCAACGATCAGTCATCCAGGTACTGCTAGGTCAAGTGTAATGCATTTGTCATCTAGTAACGTATATTACATCATTTATCATCGCCTAGTAACGTATATTACATCATTTATCATCGCCTAGTAACGTATATTACATCACTTATCATCGCCTAGTAACGTATATTACAGCATTTACATTGCTCTTTAATCAGCGAGATGGTCTTTATTGGAATTTATATAAAGTTACATAAACGAAGCGGAAACACCCTAACAAGGAATTATTTAAAAAAAAAAAAAGTTCCGTAGTGTTAAACTAGCCTGCATCAATCTGTAGTCCATAGTAGACCCATATCAGTAATCTGAACTATATCTGGCAGATTTTAAACCAGGTTCTGGAGAGTTTCTCCTAAACAACTATCCAATATAATCAGTAAATGGTTCACGGTTACCAGCGGGTGATAACGTGTCTAATAATAGTGAGGCGTTCCAACACCCTTTATGTTAGCCTGTCAACAAAGTGATGCCCAGAGTGAGCATATGTTCTCAGGATACATGGGCCGGCAATTATATCAGTGCATTGCTCCCTATCATTCCAGTTTCATGGCCGCTTGTTCTTTGGCTAGATGGTCAGACGAGATTATGTCCTTGCTAAATTAAAGTTTGGTCTTTCAGGATCAGTCTCTGGATCAAAGGAGTTAACCAGCAGCTGTAAAAAAAAAGAGCTTCCTACGTGAACTATTTCATTAAGAGGCGACAGACGAAACCGGGTTATAAATAGATCAAAATCAAAGCCAAAGTGAGGAAAGATTCACTCCATATAGTGGGTTCGAGTACTGGCGAGAGGCTAGTTAGAGTGCATCTCACCTCCAGGGGCAGAGTGTAGAACTTCCCTGTGGCGTACCATTAGTCTCGTTTGGGGAAGGACTCGTGAATCAAGCCTCTCCAGCTTGCTGATGGGTAACTTCAAACATACGGAAAGATTCTTCCCTAAGAGGATAGACTGAGGGGCCTGAATCTGCACTCTAGAAAGGCGTAGACTTAGGGGGGATATGACCAAGGTGTATAAATGGAAAACAGCCTTGCCTAGACAAGACGCTCACCAATGGATTCAAACTGGAAAAATTCAGATTCAGGAAGGATATAGGAAAGCACTGGTTTGATGATAGAGTTGTGAATGAGTGGAACAAACTCCCGAGTACCGTCATATACGCTAAGACGTTGTGTAGTTTTAACAATAGGTTATATAAATACACGAGTGGGTGTGGGTGGGCGAGTTGGACCTGACCAGCTTGTGCTAGTAGGTCAGTTGCTGTGCTCCTTCCTTATGTTCTAACATGAAAGAATAGCTACATTAGAAAGAATATACAATGTACAAAATGTGCAAGGAACTACCTCATGTAGGCAACGCAGAAATACAACAGGGCTGTCTATTCACTCTCAAACTCATGAAAGTAACAGGAACCTTAAAGGGTAACTAGCAACATCAGCACATGTGTAACCAATCCGTCGGCGGCAGCAGTGCGACACTCAGGAGACTGCAGGGTGCCTTTCTCGAATCAATTCTAATCTTTCTCTTTTTTAGAGTAATGAATGGTCTTTCCTCGGCAGTCTTGCCCGAATCAGCGACCTTCCACAAATCGATGAAGTCTAAAATAGGGAAGCCTCTGAGCGCCAGGAAACTTCTTTATGCATTCGGGAACTCTAGATCCTCTGGCCCTGGGTTTCATGGTATCGCTCATAGTATGTTGAGCCTTTGGATGGTCACATGTTTGCTGCCACTTCCTTTCGTGTAAACAAATTAGTGCTTCATCCTAAATTATCCAACCCTCCCGAGTCAAAAGACTACAGACCCGTCCACCGCTCAAAACTAGAGCTAGTGAATGCATTCGCAGACAAAATACCTGCACAAGGATATACTGAGGCTTGGTGATGAAAAGCATGCCGTCGCCCAGCAGGATATTCATAATGTCGGGCTACAGTGATGCTACGACAGTCATCACTAACCAACGTATGAGCGCAGTGTGCATCATAACACAAAGCTAAAGGAGCTCAGGCGCTAAGGTTTAGAGATTTTAAAATTGAAGTTAAAAAATTATGGAAATTAAGGTTTTACCAAAACAATAGTGCAAAGTTCTGGCAACATGTTGATGCAATCAGCTTGTTTATCATATTTCTAAGTGTTTTTTCAAAAATGTAATTTATGTTTTTGCTCTCATCAAGAGGACATGTTGGCAATTAGTGTTTTTATTTTTTTTTACTCCAGAAATTACTATTATTTCATTCTAAATTACTGATTATTTCATTCTAAACAAGTTCTGTGGCGACTAAAGTGAACAGCACAGAGTTGTTGCTGCTCAGTTGCCTCTGGATTATCAACAATGACAGAGGTTTGCAACACGCTCAGATTTGGTGTTTAATCTCCATAGAGTTTTATAGAAACAAAAACTTTAATAACTCAGGAATAAGTTATTGACATTTGTTGCACTCATTTGCAAAGTAATAATAGGAGTCATGATTTTTTTTCAATGTTGTTGAATGATGGTTCTATGTAATTGCAACGTTGTTTTGCAATATGTTTTACCATTTTGTTTTTATTGACTTATTCTCAAAAAAATTGCCCCCCCCCCCCCAAAAAAAAAAAAAAATAAAAATTCAATTTTTTTTTATAATGCAATCTATTGACATTTCTCGCAAAAATGTTTGAAGTATAGATAATCTAACTATCTTTCATCTGATGTTGACTAGAACATTGTACAACTTACCAATTTTGTAAAACTCCGAGGGATTTATGATATACAATTTTGCAATATCTTGCAACTTTGCAACAAGAAGTCCATGCAAACATGTGTATAGGATGCAAACTGCTCCTTAACAACAGCATAAAGTTACACTTGAAATTGGACTTCAATTTTAGAATCTCTAAACCTTAGCGCCTGAGCTCCTAAACAGATCCACCTTCAATTCTTTTTAACCAGGTGACTGACATCGTGGGTTACATTTTTTGGACTGGTCCGAGTCATTACTGAAAAGGGTTGATTAATGAACATTTTAATTTTCATATAAAAATAGTCTATCGGCATTGAATATCATTTTATTTTAAATAACTGTTCACCTTTGGGCATTTTCTGGGTTCCGTTTCTTTGAGAAAGTTGTGTTCTTGCCACGTAGGTCCAAGAAGCTTTTCAATTTCATCGTGAGCATCTAGAGGAAGTCCTGGAACTTCAAGGATATGCATCGTACTTGAACACTAAGTCTTGTCTCTCTGCTGTCCAAGAACAGAGGACGTGTAAAAGCACTATGACATAACCAACTGCTCAAAACCTTGCAAGTGCATAGAGAACCTTTTATACCCCTTGCAGGTACATTTTGCAAGATTGACCTGAATGCTTTGAAAGCTAATGTGCTGGATACCCTGATCACTGATGTCAAATTTCAACTGCTGTTGCGAATATAAAAATGAGAATGGTAAATTGTACTGTATGGAACCCTGTATTATCGTTGGTCAGGAAAAATGGGCATGACCCATGTTACCACTTCGTCATTTACCCTAAATTGGCTCGGTGGTGGGTCAAAGAACGCATATGGACATGCTCTATGAATGTGGCGAGTTATGGGAGGCCAACGTAGACTATGTGATCCAATGACGTGCTCACATGAGAGAGCAGAAAACATTCACACACATCGCCTCTACTGGAATACCACTCTCCTGGACTGCTATTTTAAAATAGGGTCGGAGTGTTTTCTTTCCCCTCCTCCTCCCTCCCCATGTTGCCCTGAGTGGCAGTCCGATGGTTCTGTGGCTCTGCCCAAATGGTAAAATAAAATTTGCATTGCCCAAACACCAGAATGATTTTAAAGGGGGAGAGGAAAAATAAAGCACCACCTCTCTCCCCCCCCCCACCCACAAGCGCTCGCCCATACAGCCTCCCCACCAGCGGTCGCCCATACAGCCCCCCACCAGTGCTCGCCCATACAGCCCCCCACCAGCGCTCACCCGTACAGCCCCCCCACCAGCGCTCTCCCGTATTGCCCCCCACCAGTGCTGGCCCATACAGCCCCCATCAGCGCTCGCCGGTACAGCGCTCGCCCGTACCACCACCCCGCACCGCCCCCCACCAGCGCTCGCCCGTACTGCCCCCACCAGGTCTCGCCCGTACTGCCCCCCACCAGTGCTCGCCTGTACAGCGCTCGCCTGTACTGCCCCCTCACCAGCGCTCACCCATACTGCCCCCCACCTGTGCTCGCCCATACTGCCCCCCACCAGTGCTCGCTTGTACCGCCCCCCCCCACCAGTGCGAGACCGTACCGCCCCCCTCCAGCGCTCGTCCGTACCGCCCCCACCAGTGCTCACCCATACTTCCCCGTACCGCCCCCCCACCAGCGTTCACCAGTACCGCCCCCACCTGTGCTCGCCCGTACAAATTTCTATCAATGGCATATTGTTTGAAGGATGTCAGTGGCGGTGTCCCACCGAAAATAAGGATTACCTCACTAGGGTTCCCACAACCACAGTGGCAGTGATATACTATGATGCCAGCCATGGGCACCATTGTCATTTGTCAGCCTCGACTTACCTGCGAGGGTAAACCCCAAAACAGTCTCAGATAACGAGAGTAACAAAGCTGCAGACTTAGGGACTGTCTTGAAAGAGTGCATAAGACAGCAGATAAGTAATCATCAGAATTAGTGATTAGATGAAAAATTTACAACTCCAAAAAAGAGGAATGCGAAGAAAAGTTCTTTAGAGACTCGCGGACAGATTTTGTGTAATATATATTTAAACAAGTACCAGAAAAGTCTGGGCACTGCACTATTATAGTCGCTCGCAAGCGAAACCAATTTTACCTTTAATAACTTAAGCTTACCCTTTATAATAGAGATTAGGGTGAGATCGTGGTCAACAATCTGACCGAGCTGCATGATGAGGAGGTTATGGGTAGTGAGCTTGGCTGTAGGGGCGTCCCTGGTTGAGAGACTCACCCTCCGTGGATTAGGCAGTAAACCCCCAGCCACAGACAGAGTTCGCATTAGTGCAATGTCTGAAATATGAAAAATTTAGCCCATTGGCTGACAATTCATTTACTATATTTTTACCCAATATTATAACTATATTGGAGTTAGTTCCAACCCTCAAGTGCTTAACTAAAACATTTCCCAAAACCAAATTTAAATATAATCTTTTTAAAAACCATGTTAAGATAATGGAAATTCTGAAACTAGGCAAGAAAATAATATGGTATTTAAACAATCCAGATAATAGTTATTTTAACACGTGGACCAATTTGAAGAAACGTGGTTGTAAATTGTATCTGAAACGTTTCCTCCTGAACAACAATGTTGATATTGAAGCAGTGCCTATACAAATTAAGTCATGCAATGAGTAGTTCGTTTTCTGTCATTAAATTACATTAAATATGTAATTGATCTTCAGGTAAAAATCTGAATATATTTAATTACATTAGTGGAGTTTATCAAGACATTGGTTAAGTCAAAGGAAAGCAAAGCTACAAGAATCAGTGTTAGTCGAGTGGCAAGTAATAGTCTTACCAACAACAGTTTAAAGTGAGGGGTAATAGAGAGGTAACTGGCAAGGTTTGATGTATTACACTTAGAAAATTACCTAACTTATACCATTGGTTCAATATTAAATTTGTTAGTTAAAAAAAATAGAATTTTATGAAATTAAAAATTCCTTTCCAGGAACTTTAGGCTTAATCTTGCGAAGACAGTCTGCAGCAGTCCAGTAACTCTTAACATCTATATATTACACTCATTACCTTAGTATAGCAGCCTACCATAGACTGGTGGCAAGATGCGAGGCATGGGTTGACCAGGCGTTCCAAGGTGAGGGTAAATTAAATTATTACAACGACCAGAGATGCTGCGGTATTTGGCCGTTGCTTCACAGGCCACCGGTATTTCCCTGTCCTCGGTCAGTGGCGGGAGAATGGTTTGTGGAGAGGAAAGTGAATGCAATTACAAACCATAAATTTACAGATATTACAATACGTTTACATAGAAGAGTTACCCATTATCGTACACATCTACCCACCCATGGTCACCGTACCCACGTATGATCAGATTAATAAATTCATTTTTATCTACAGAATATCTTAAGTCTGAATATTAATTCAAGGCGGATAAAACTGATGCAAAACTAATCACAGAACGCGTGGAGTTTGTACCCATGGCGAATGAGTCTTCCAGGCTAGTGTAACCCACTGGGCCAGCTGGCCCAGTGGGTTACACACACACACACAGTGTGACTGTCAATGGTCCAAGTCGGACCGAAACGTCGTCGTAAGCTTCTCTCTTTTATGTGCGGGTTATTTGTGTATCGTTCCAGTCACGGTATTGTGACTTTTTGTTATTTATCAGTGGGTTACAACTCACTTGCCATGGGTACAGCCCTCCACCCTCTCTTTTTAGTTTTAAATTGTGTTATTACGATTTCGTTAGCCAGTATTTAAAAGTAAATACAGCATCCCCTTCCGCATCCACCAGCACCCCCATTCCACACCCACCAGCACCCCTTCCACATCCACCAGCACCCCCCTTCCACGCCCACCAGCACCCGCTTCTACACCCATCAGCACCCCCGTTCCACACCACCAGCACCCCCCTTCCACATCCATCAGCACCCCCCTTCCACATCCATCAGCACCCCCTTCCACACCCACCAGCACCCCCATTAACTCCATACAGGTACATGCAAGCAGCAGTGAGGAAACTAATATCTTGTGGCTATTCCCAGAATGAAAAATAAACGACAGACCGAAGGATATTCAATATTTGACAAGTGCGCTGGTATAAATCACTAAGTAGAAGTCTGCAGTGTAAACAAGGCCGTTAATCGTAATACAAATCATTTCTGTGAGGGAGAATCATAGGGGAGAAGCCACCACACATTTGGACTAAAGGGAAATTTCTCCTGTGATTAGAGAAAAAGGTATATAGGGTTTTCAGTCAGGCTACAGTACTATCACTGAGCTCTCTCACTGAGGTGAAACCGTCAACAACATTTTCCACAGCAGACTAATGATTTAGTTAATTACTCGATACGATTATAATTTCAAATACCTTTCCGGAAAATAACATTTACTTGATACGAAGATAAAAGGGTTGGAACAAATAGAGGCGGCGGTCAAATAAAGGACTCCTCCTAACATTATTACCAAACCACGTTACGGATGGGGGTTGAACTCGCTGCTAGTTGTGAAACTCCAGACCAACGATTAAAGACGTGAGAGGGTAGGCGGACGTAAATGTTTAAGTTTACAAATATGTATGCCATCAGGTCCAGCTGCCGACGATCAACAAGCGACAAGTGTTGGCTCAAGTTCCCGAAGAAGAAAGCGAAAATTACAAGACTATGCTAGAAGAAAGTAACGAGGGGCACAGATGGAGCCCTCGAAATATACTAACAAGACTATTTCTAATCGTTGCGGCAATTTCAGCCCGGTCTGCATCACTGACAACTTAATAATAGTGGCTGGGTCTGGAGAGCACCTGCTACTATTTCCGTACTTTTTTCCAAACTGCACTCAGGAAAAGTGAAAATCCCGCCAGCAACTGCATTTTGCTCGACGGATTACACGTTTGGCAATCGTCCTCGCTCGCTCTTTTGAGGTTAGAGCGGCTCTGTGGTCCTGTTGTAATAACTGCCCCACGTAACATGCTTCAAACTTTCTGTAACAAGTATTTCACGAAACCAATGAAAAGTTTGTTTCTAAACTTAGCTCTGTATACACTTGCTTTTTATTAAAAATAGCGATCCTGATTAATTACTTTCATAATAAGTACTCCCCTTGCTGTGACATAAGTCAGCTACGTTGTGCTCACCTGCAGGCAGGTGGGTTGGGTGTCAGGTCATCTGAGATGGTAGGTGGTGCCTGGTTGGGCTGACGACCCTCAGGGTCAGCCCAGTATGGAGAAACATTTGGGTCATTTTCTATCGACGAGAAAACTAATTAATATTATGAAATACAAATTTCAATGCTCTATTTAACGCCCTACATTATATAAACATTGTACGGTATGAAATTAGACAGAATTGCACTGGGTTGCTTTGGTTTATATTGACAAATGCGAGAATGTGGGATCAGAATGAGAGTTTTCTGTAGTGCCTCCCTTTTTATGCATTACGAGATATCGGGTCAAACAAGTCAACAAATCTCAGTACTCGCCATGGGAGTGACGCGGCTCCAGTACGCCAGCAAGAAGCTGACCAGAAAGCACCTCGTAGTCTGGCTGAGGGATGCCTCCATCTCCAACTGACACTACTATCGGTAGGATGTTCTCGTCCTCAAAGTTTTGAACGGTGTTTACAATCTTCTGGATTGTTCGGGGATTCGCTTGTAGTGTGTGGGTGGGAGTTATAGTGTTGGTGTCCAGGAAGAAGGTCCTGCCTGCATCATGCACGGTGGAGTGAGAGATGAAGTGGGTGGAGTCTACAGTGTTGCTTATCGTGAGCAGTACCAGACCACAGCGCCACCACAACATCTGTTGAATAAAAAGTACAAGATGGACTTTAATGAAATAGGGGGAAAAAAAATTAGTTTAGGTCACCCGCTAGAGGAAAATCAGGCTGTTACATAAAAAGGGAGGGAAGCTCCAGCTCTTGAACTAAACGTTTCGTGAAAACAGACTTCCAGGGAAACTTTTTCTTTTATTACTATTTTCTTCGGCTTTCACTCGTGTCTCGAGTACATAGGATCATCAACTATAATGTTTAATCACTCAACTGATGAGGGGGATATTGGGGATTCCTTCAACAACCAATTTACGCCATATTCCAAAACTAGAATTTTCACATTTTACAGGGACACTTAAAAAAGAAACTGGATTTTTTTTTATCAATCAGAATAGAGAATTTCCGTTTACAACATATCACGAGACAAACTGTGGAAAATTTTGAATTTTCCTAAATTTGGCATGTGTAAATATGAATTATATAATAATTGTATATTAAAAGGTGATGCTGATTTGATCAAGAAATTTCGAGCCGAGGAGCGACAGAGTGGACGCCATAGTGAATTTAATGAGTAAACTGGTTGTTACAATAGTAATTTAATCAGGCATCATTGAAGTTCAGTGGGTGTATATCGACCTCAATCTAATTTAGAAATTGCAAACACGTTCCCACTGAAAAACTGGGTTATAGTGTGGAGAACCTTGACAATTAGACAACAAAAATTAAAAAATAGAGAACACCAATTCTTCCCAGAGGCGCACCTTAGCTAAGTGACACTTACCCATAATGTACAGTAGTTTTGTGTTGGCAATCTTAAATTCTAGCTGTTGTGATAGCGTTAGGGTGTTTCCAAAAAATAATTATGATCCAGTAATTAAATAAGTGGTAATACGAATTTCTTTTCTAACACCATTGTATTATGTGTATTTTACAATACAATAGCAATTCACAACCCTTGTGGGATTATCGCTTCTTTTCTAGTATGATAATATGTAATAATAATATCGTCATTCACTCTAAAAATGGAGTGTTACATGAGAATGGGAGTGTTGCCGTTTGTTTATTCTGTACTAACTTGTATAACTTGTACAATAGTTATTTTGTGTACCCAGAAAAACTAAAACATAGTCCACAGTTCTAATCTACCAGAGTAGCTCGTTTTAATATTTTAATTTAATATTAGGTATAACTTTTTGCGAGTGGTTATGGAGTGGGCATCCAGGTAGGTAGTTCTGTGAGCTACTGTGACTAAGTCCCACTTAACTTACCCAAAATACTTTCATGTAATAATTCAGGTAATTCTCTGTGAACCTCATGCAGGTAATTTCTCCTAATAATTCACATTAATAGTGAAAGTAGCAAACATTTTTAAACATGTTCACACTCCACATCCGGTCTGGCCTATGGAAAAAATATTGCATGTATAGTAAATATACAATGAAGCAATTTTTTCAGAAGTTTTTAAATTTTTTCTCGATATAAACTTTTCAGACGTAGTTTCTAAATCACGAAGGCCTTGGGGGGGAGGGGGAAAGGGGGGGTAGTCCCTCGCTGAGGGAGGTTTTGGGTGACCTAAGGTAGTTGCTGTAGTCAGACGAAGAGAAACTGAGGGGCATTTCTGCACTTACACATTCTGATCACCCTATATGTTTTACAAGTTAAGGACGAGTAGGTGTGATAAGGATGAGCTCTCATCCTAATTACACCTACTCGTGCTTAAGCAGACGGGAACGTTAAACACCTGGCTCACACAAAATTACAGACACCTAGCTACACACAATCACAAAAGCTGCTGAAAAAGTGCCACAAAAGACCAGGAACACTACTACCAACACCCCTTCTCTAACACTCAGTGGGTTCTCCATCCTGCACTCTCACATGCTCCACACCCTGGACGACCACAACATACTGGCTGGGCTCCCTTACACGCGCTTACCGTATTAGGGTTACTAAGAGATTTTGAACCTTGATCCGAAGATCACGAACACCAGTATCAGAGCACACAACACTTCCAAGTTTATCCACACATGCACTGTACACTTCAGTCACCCAACGTGAGGGTTAAGTCCCTCCTCACCAATCTTCAAGATTTTTTTTTTATATATTTTATTGAGAGCACATCTTGTACAGACACATAATACATATATATAAACATTGCTAACAATAAGTACACACAGAATCTCTCTCTCTCTCTCTCTCTCACACACACACACACACACACACACACACACACACACACACACACACACACACACACACACACACACACACACACACAAGGATGAGGCAGGACTGCAAAGAGACCTGGACAGGCTGGACATGTAGTCCAGAAACTGGCTTCTCGAATTCAACCTTGCCAAATGCAAGGTCATGAAGATTGGGGAGGGGCAAAGAAGACCGCAGACAGTACAGGCTAGGTGGACAAAGACTACAGACCTCACTCAGGGAGAAAGACCTTGGGGTGACCATAACACCGAGCATGTCACCGGAGGCACACAACCAAATAACTGCTGCAGCATACGGGCGCCTGGCAAACCTGAGAATAGCGTTCCGATACCTTAATAAGGAATCGTTTAAGACACTGTACACTGTGTATGTTAGGCCCATACTGGAGTATGCAGCACCAGTCTGGAACCCACACCTGGTCAAGCATGTCAAGAAGTTAGAGAAAGTACAGAGGTTTGCAACAAGGCTAGTCCCAGAGCTCAGGGGAATGTCGTGCGAGGAAAGGTTGAGGGAAATCGGACTGACGACACTGGAGGACAGAAGGGTCAGGGGAGACATGATAACGACATACAAGATACTGCGGAGAATAGACAAGGTGGACTGAGATAGGATGTTCCAGAGAAGGGACAGAGAAACAAGGGGTCACACCTGGAAGCTGAAGACTCAGACGAGTCACAGGGACGTTAGGAAGTATTTCTTCAGTCAGAGTCGTCAGGAAGTGGAATAGCGTAGCAAGTAGTGGAGGCAGGAACCATACATAGTTTTAAGAAGAGATATGACAAAGCTCAGGAAGCAGAGAGCGAGAGGACCTAGTAGCGATCAGTGAAGAGGCGTGGTCAGGAGCAGAGTCTCGACCCCTGCAACCACAATTAGGCGAGTACATTTAGGCGAGTACACACACGCACAACGTTGTTGTACACAGAAGAAACCCGTCACAGAAAAACGAGAAAATCACAAGCACACCATACACCACTCAAGCAACCTGTCAGTATATATGAAAAACACAACATTGTCATGTCTCCCTTCAACATAAGTAACGTGCAGCGGACCAAAACAACAGTACTCGTGTAACTAAGCACAGAAGACATCTCTCACATTAATATAAAAAGAAAAACATTCCTAATAACTACCCCTATCTTGGGGGTAAATCATACAGAAGTGTCTGTATCCGCACGAGCTACACACATCTCCGCCAAATACACTGGCCACAATTACTGAATTAACATTTTGTTGTACACATACAATTGATATATCATGAAAGATTAAATATGCTGTCAACAAAATTCAATATCACAGCACAGGCTTCTGTAACCTAATGTGAACACAAACTAACCTATCACAACCTATTCACTGCACATAGGTCAGTGTGCAAAACAAAGGTGTATACAAGAAACACTACCAAGTTGCAAAGTCAGTCTCTCCGACACTCCTTACACCCCCACTTCTCCCCCCATTTGGGCTACCGCCCACCTTCTCTCGTCAGTACACACTACCCTGTTACTCATTCACCTAGCTTTACATGAACATATAAGCCGGTCATAGCGTGACAGTATCACAATCACTACAGACCTCACCCAAGCATCATCCTTACAGCATACATGAGCACAATTACCTACAAATATATATACCGCCACCTCCGAACGTAGGTGTGATGGGAAGTGACCATAGATAGTAATGCAGTCCTCATCCTGGGGGACACGTACACAAATCTATAAACAAACCCCCACAACCAATACTGGATCACACTTTTAATCCAGCTATCATCACATGTACGTCCTAACACCTGCCAACCACACTGAACCATCCTTCGTTTACGTCTAAGCCAGACGCCCGCCCACACACACACACACTAACACACACTAACACACACTAACACACTAGAGAAAGTGCAAAGGTTTGCAACAAGACTAGTCCTAGAGCTAAGAGGTACGTCCTACGAGGAGGGGTTAAGGGAAATTAACCTGACGACACTGGAGGACAGGAGAGATAGGGGGGACATGATAACGACATACAAAATACTGAGGAATTGACAAGGTGGACAAAGACAGGATGTTCCAGAGATGAGACACAGCAACAAGGGGGGACAGTTGGAAGTTGAAGACAGATGAATCACAGGGATGTTAGGAAGTATTTCTTCAGCCACAGAGTAGTCAGGAAGTGGAATAGTTTGGGAAGCGATGTAGTGGAGGCAGAATCCATACATAGCTTTAAGCAGAGGTATGATAAAGCTCATGGTTCAGGGAGAGTGACCTAGTTATAACCAGCTGTCACCATATATAACCAGTTTGTTTGGTGACTCTGCAGAGCGGGGTTCAAATGATAAACGTCTTCAGAGGCTTCTTACTTTATTTGCAATGTCGTGGTGGGTACATAGGCTTGTATGTTTGTGCCCATGGCCCAGGAGGGCCATGCCCATGAGGGAGAGAGGGAGTAGACTTGTCCGAGTCTAGGCCACCGAGTGAGAGAGTGGGACCAGCATCCCACTGACCTGGGCAGGCCTAGAGGTGGCAGCACCTTAGTGCCACGAAATATGAACTAAGCTGGCAGACAGCATAGGCTGTCTGTGCAGACAGTACAGTCTATCTACATTTGCTTGGCCACCTACCTCACGTCGTCCCGACGTGACAATACTGCTGGTAAAAAAAACTTGTAGGAACAGGGCACAAAAAATTATATATATATATATATATATATATATATATATATATATATATATATATATATATATATATATATATATATATATATATATATATATATATATATATATATATATATATATATATACACCTCCCTACAGGGAGGGAAGAAAAAAACATGTGGGGTGTGTGAAACATCGTGGTCATAGGCAGTGAACGTCGATGGGCATCGCTGCATGCCTTCCTATGTCTGGACAGATACTGCAACACAGGAGACATTGCTGTGGCTGAGCTGTGACGTAACAGGGTACAGTCTCCTGTAGAATGGTGAAGCAGTCATCATAGGAGTCACTGCAGGTTTCACTCAACCTGGGGCACGACATGCTGGTGCCCTAGAGTGAGGCGTCGTCAAAACTCGGCAACTGGGCAGGACTTCTGGCAAGCAACTCAGGAGGACACTTCTTGAATGGTACTGTCGCTGGGCTGTCACTGCCGTCGAGCGTGGAGTAAGTCGTGGAGCGAGCCATGGCAGAGAAGACTAGGCAAAACATCAGGGAGTCTTAACATCATACACCAAACTGCAGTGAGCGAGCTAGCAGTCAGAGTGACATCTTTGTGCAGGAGCTCAGTGAAGCTATGACAGGAGACTGGCACAGCGCCTGCAGACAGGGCTAACTGCGGCTTGAGTCATTCTCTTGGCAGTTGGAGTTACAGCAGAGGTTAGTCCAAGCATCGCCAGACTTATTTCTCTACATATAGCTGCACTCTAGAGGTGAAGTGAAAAATCTCTATGGAAATCGTAGCAGGTACGATTCTGCAGAACATCTATGAGCGACGAGCATAAGAGCTTTCTGTATAAGGGGCTCAGATGCTCAGGCATGACTAATATCAGCTGTCAAGTGCACTGGTCACACCAGGTGACAAGTAACAGTGGTGCTACTCTGGGGGTCTGGACTCAAGACCACACTGGACACATGGAAACTTTACACACACCTGCGGTACATGCAATTCAACATGGCTTAAACTAGCAAATGATACTTTTCTGTGCACAAAATTGACACTAAGTCATACACTAACATGTGAGAACATGGACTGAGAGGAATTAATACATGACATATCTTCTCTCAATCTTCTCGACAATACTGACAATTACTGAAACACTCCATGTGACACGTGATGTCAGGTGTGACCTTGCAAGGTGATGTCAGCAGCACTGACGTCAGGCAGACATCGTGACGTCATGAAGCCAGGCAGCAGCAGACTGCAGCATGTGGCCTGGGACGTCTGGCTCTGTAGCTCACATGGTTCGTAGATCCACATGGCTTCGTCTACACCCCACGTGGCGTCATGATCCCCATGGCTTCATGATCTACGTGGCTTGCTGATCCCCATGGCTTCATGATCCATGTGGCTTGCTGATCCCCATGGCTTCATGATCCATGTGGCTTGCTGATCCCCATGGCTTCATGATCCATGTGGCTTGCTCATCCACATGGCTTTCTCATCCACGTGGCTTGCTCATCCACGTGGCTTTGAGTGGCCTTGGGCACTGATACACAGCTCTGGCAAAGAATTCACACAAAAAACAGCAGAAAACACAGCAGAGGGAGTGATGGCATGGTGGTGTATGGTAGTGTGGCGGAGAGAAGCGTGGGCGAGTGTATGGCAAGGGAGGATCTGGCCACTTCCTCCTCTCCCACAAACAAGGAGACACGCACACTGGACGCAGAAATCACCACAAAACTCACCTCTGGCTTGCTGAAATAGCTGTGCTGAGCTGAACAACAACAGCAGAACATACAAGTGACGCTGAACATGTGACTTGAGAAGCAGCGTGGGACACTGTATCGTGGGGTCACTGGGACACCACTTACAATTCTCAAAGAAATTCGGCAAATTTCGGCTAGATCCTGCTTGTACCTGTGTCTGGATGCTGAAACGTGCAGACACGACATCAGGATAACTCGTTAAGAGACGGATGCTTGTTGTGTAGGGTGATGAAGTGAACAGCTTCATTCCTTCCTCTCTCCGGGCAAACAACTGCTGCGACCACCGCTTCCCACCAATGTGAACAGGATTATTTGGTGATGCTGCAGCGGAGCGACCAGTGAAGAGGCGGGGCCAGGAGCTTGGGCTCGACCCCTGCAACCTCAACTAGGTGAGTACACACAAATGCACAAAAACACGCGCACACACACACTAACACACACACACACACACACACAAACACACACAAACACACACACACAAACACACACAAACACACACAAACACACACAAACACACACTAACACACACTAACACACACTAACACACACTAACACACACTAACACACACTAACACACACTAACACACACTAACACACACTAACACACACTAACACACACTAACACACACTAACACACACTAACACACACTAACACACACTAACACACACTAACACTAACACACACTAACACTAACACACACACTAACACTAACACACACACTAACACTAACACACACACACACTAATACACACACACTAACACACACACACACTAACACACACACACACTAACACACACACACTAACACACACACACTAACACACACACACTAACACACACACACACACTAACACACACACACACACTAACACACACTAACACACACTAACACACACTAACACACACACTAACACACTAACACACACTAACACACACACACACACACACTAACACACACACACACAAACACACACACACACAAACACACACACACACAAACACACACACACACACACTAACACACACACACACTAACACACACACACACTAACACACACACACACTAACACACACACACACACTAACACACACACACACTACACACACACACACTACACACACACACACACACTAACACACACACACTAACACACACACACTAACACACACACTAACACACACACACTAACACACACACACTAACACACACACACTAACACACACACACTAACACACACACACTAACACACACACACTAACACACACACTAACACACACACACTAACACACACACACTAACACACACACACTAACACACACACTAACACACACACTAACACACACACTAACACACACACTAACACACACACACTAACACACACTAACACACACACACACACACACTAACACACACACACTAACACACACACACTAACACACACACTAACACACACACACTAACACACACACACACACACTAACACACACACACTAACACACACACAACACACTAACACACACACACACTAACACACACTAACACACAAACACACACTAACACACAAACACACACTAACACACAAACACACACTAACACACAAACACACACTAACACACTAACACACACTAACACAAACACTAACACAAACACTAACACAAACACTAACACAAACACTAACACAAACACTAACACAAACACTAACACAAACACTAACACAAACACTAACACAAACACTAACACAAACACTAACACAAACACTAACACAAACACTAACACAAACACTAACACAAACACTAACACAAACACACACTAACACAAACACACACTAACACAAACACACACTAACACAAACACACACTAACACAAACACACACTAACACAAACACACACTAACACAAACACACACTAACACAAACACACACTAACACAAACACACACTAACACAAACACACACTAACACAAACACACACTAACACAAACACACACTAACACAAACACACACTAACACAAACACACACTAACACAAACACACACTAACACAAACACACACTAACACAAACACACACTAACACAAACACACACTAACACAAACACACACTAACACAAACACACACTAACACAAACACACACTAACACAAACACACACTAACACAAACACACACTAACACAAACACACACTAACACAAACACACACTAACACAAACACACACTAACACAAACACACACTAACACAAACACACACTAACACAAACACACACTAACACAAACACACACTAACACAAACACACACTAACACAAACACACACTAACACAAACACACACTAACACAAACACACACTAACACAAACACACACTAACACAAACACACACTAACACGGCGGCAAGCCCATTGGAACCCCGGAGAACATCCTCAATCTTTGCCCCAGCCGTGACAACCCCCCTTCCTACTACAAAGCTAGTAAGATCTCGACAGTTAAACTGCGATATCCTGCAGGGAAAGCTGCCTCCCACCGCCGTCCATATATTTCTCTATTCCTGCAAACCATCTTATAGAAAGTAACTGCCATTACCAGTTTCCGTAAAACCCAATCCTCATTCCCACGCATACACCATGACACGTACACAAAATCTACCATTAAATATGCCAATGCCCATTGTGTGTACTCTGGCACCCCTCCCACATCCAAAATAAGTGCTCTCAGCACAGATACACCCCCCTCCCACTCGCCTCACTATCCTACCCATCCAATCCTGAACATTCCCCAAACATTCGCAAAAATACACCGCATGATATGCCATATCCTCTCCACCATACACCCACTCTCCTCCACCACTCGTCACCCGTAGAATCGCTCCTGATAGCAAAATACCATGCTGGAAACGGAACACCCTCCAACACCCGAGGCCTAAGCTTCAACTTACAAAAATGACACCAAATATCTCCCCATCCATACATGGGGTATATTTCCTCCACCGGCACCACCACCCGGGTCCCAATCAATCTCGACAACACTCCCACGTGGATCTTGCCAGGCTCCCATAGGACCATGAGGGTACACAGCACTGCCTCACATTCCCTCAACTCTGCACCCCGATACCACCTCTTCACTCCCTCATGCAGAAGCTTCAACCCCCCCCCCCCCGACTCTTACAAACTCCCTTCGTAAGTAAGCATTTTACCCAACGCCGCAGATCGAATAACCCTAACCCCCCCACCCCCCTGACGTTCCGGCAGGATTACCACCACCTTCCTCAGCCAATCACACCCAGATCCCCATATAAATTTTAACACCCTCTTCAAGATTCTCGCAATTCCTTGCTCCGTTATGGGGTATAATGCCGTTATGTGCCAAACCTTACCGAATAGTAACATGTTTACCACTATGGCCCTCTGCAACAATGTCAAATGGTACGGTCACAAACTCCCCAATCTATGCTCCACCCGTTTCACAATATGCTCGGAGTTCACCTCTCTCGACCGCACTTGATCCTCCATATACACTATTCCACATAACTAAGCTATCCACCACCCTCCACTCCACCATCCCAATCTCCCTGCCAGTTTCAATTCTACAGCCTCAATAAGCACTATTTCTCCACGTTGACCCTCATCCTCGTAGCCACCCCAAACTTATGAATGACCTCTCCCACCTCTTTCAAACTCTTTCCCTCCTGCACAAATATTGTTGTGTCATTGATGTATCCCACAATCCCCGGCCAACACCCCGTCCCCATCCACACACCCCACATATGGGCCTCAGAGTCTAAAACGGGTCCTGAACACAGGCAAATAGGATTTGAGGAAGTGGACATCCTTGCCTGAGGCCCCGCCCCATACATACAGCCTCCCCTATGCAACCATTGATTTGCACATGCACCTGCGCCCCTCGATACAATGTCTCCATCCACTTAAGAAGTTCCTCCCCAAATCCCTGCTTCAGAAGAATCTGCCACAATGCCTCCCATTCCACACTATCATATGCCCCCTGCCAATCCAAAGCAAATAAGCTCCCTCTTTTCCCTCCAAACCCTCCACAAACCCCTTAATACACTCATGGCCCTTGGCCATAGGTCTGCCAGGCAACCTGTATTGCCCTTCCGATATGATGCACCCCACGACATTTCAGGCGATTTCCTAGTATTTTTGCAAACAATTTATAATCCACACACAGTAAAGATATTGCCCGATAATCCTTTAAGGCATTCTGGGCCTCTCCCTTTGGGACCAGAACGACTACCACTGTGGCTTGCAACTCCCCCAAAACCCCCCTCTCCATGGTGTTCATCAACTTCACCAAGAACCCACGCATTAACTGCCAATGCTGCAGGCAGAATTCACAGGGCAGTCCATCTATCCCCGGAGCCTTTCCCGTATGCATACCAATGCCCACCAAACCTCGCCCTCATCTATCTCCCCACCCAACGCTACTCGATCACTACTCCCCAATGAACACGGCACTAGCCAGCAGATGCTACGTAAAGCCTCACCTCCCACTGCATTACTCCTCAAATACTGCTCATATCATGCATCCACATAACCACTCATCGCCTCTGTCGTCCGCAACACTTGCCCCTCACGATAACCCCCCCACTTCCGAGTGGACGGCTAACTTACCAACCTTAGTGGCTTTCTGACGGTGCTGCTGACCCCCGTAAGAGACGCCAACAGTCGATCACCCCACAGCACCTTTTCAACCCTGCACATGCACTGCATCAAAACCCTCATTTCGCAGCTCATGAATCCTTCCCTTCAACATTTCTATATCGTCCACAGGATATACTCCCCCGCATCCACCCCTTCTATAGCAGGCCCTCAACCTACCCTCTAGGTACTGAAGGAGCCCATATGATTGTTGCATTATGCATTTCCTCTCCCTCACATAAAACTGATGTATCCTTCCCTTAGCCACCCAGTCCCACCACCCCAGCAAATCCTCCACACTCCGCCCTTCCTCACTGAGCTCTGTGCACAACGTCTCAAAAACCCCCTGCCCCTCCTCTTCACTCAGGATCCTCGTATGTAGTTTCCAATAGCTTTTACACCACCTGGCCAACCCATCCCACCCCAAGTCAACCACAACCGCCCTATGATCGGAATATTCCACCTCCACTGTACACAACGACCCCACTCTTACCCGCTTTGTGGTGTACACCTGACCTAGCCTCACCGCATATCCACTTCTAACAAAAGTGTGCTCCACTTCCCAAGCCCCACCCCCAAATGCATCCTGTAAACACATCCCTCAGATCACCACCTAGGATATTTGAAAAATGCCCCACCCCCCCTGCAGCTCGACGTCTGCCCTGCGAATAATAATTCCAGTCCCCTCCCACTATAGCAACAGGTGGTAAACAAATAATAAACGATGGTTATGATGGATGCGAGACGAGGGGGTCTTTGCCTGTTGGCATTGGGTCATAGAGTAATGGCTTTATATATTAAACAAAGGGTGGGCAGGGTAATGGAGGATGCATACAGATGGTGGTGTGGAAGGGATTTGAGGGATTGTGAGGACATTGAGGTTTTTATTTAATGTTGGACAGGTGTCCAAATTAAAGGTAAAAAGGATGGTGTGTGATGTGGGGGGTAAGGGCATCTTACAGGGGGTTGCTGTATATCCAACATGACTGGAAGACCATTTGCAGGGAGTTTGGTTTGCTTAGGATAACAGCAGAGGTAAGGGAGTTAGTATATCATTTACTGATGGGAATTTTGGCCTCTAAGGATGCGTTGTGTAAAATGGGTCTTGTAAGAGACGCCTCATGTTTGCACTGTGGGGACGTAGAAACAGCTTTTCATGCGGTATTTTTTTGTCCCTCTTTGGAGGGGGAGAGATTATGGATGGCGGGTGTTATCAGACTTGGGGGGGGGGGGGGAAGTGGTCGCTCCTATGGAGCTGTATTGTTGGATGTAAATGGGGTGCCAGGGGATGTAGGAAGGGCTTTAATGTATGTCATAACAGATTATTTATATGTATCATGGGGGATGAAAGAGGTAAGGGGAGAGTCGAGAATAAAAGCATTAGCGGCGAGGTTTTATAGAACTATGTGTAGGAATAGCCAAGTCTATGGGGGGCGGTGGGCAACCAGCTTCTCGGAAGGTTATCGCCATTTTGCAGCTCACGAATCCTTCCCTTCAACATTTCTATATCCTCCACAGGATATATTTCCCCATGTCCACCCCTTCCATAACAGGCCCTCAACCTACCCTCTAGGTACTGAATATCACTGGGTCACCTTCTCGTGAACCCAGGGGGAAGGCAAAGGGTTGGTCTCTTACCGAGGGAGGTATGAGGGCAAGATGTTTTAAGCTACATTGTTGTGTGGATGGTGGGAGGGGAATGAATGATGTGGGGGAAGGTGATGTGTGGTAAACTAGTTAACCTATGGTTATGTTCCCTGCGTACAGAATAACCTTTCTAACCATGGTAACTAAATCTTGGGATCTCGGGTTTGGCGCAGTACTGTTTGATTTTGCACCCAAGTTAAAATTAATTGCTGCTCAGAGAAATTGGTGGTGGGTGCTGTGACCCTGCATATTTTTATCCCAGGTACATTACTGTCAACAAAATTTGAATTAACATTAGTCCATGCTATAGAAGTTTTCTACTATGATGGTCATTATGGCAGTCCAGTTTTATATATTATGTGATAATGTTAAGTTAGCTGTTGTTATTCATGGTTTCTTTATGACCTGTGTCAGGCCCAGTTAATATTCATCATTGTATCTTTCTCTTGTGTACCTATTCATGCATATGAGAAATGCTTTGTGAATTTTTAATATGACTATTGTATGTTCAATATTATATTATTGTATTCTGTACTATAATTGGGTTAGGCAATGATGACCTACGAGGGACCCAAACCATGACTGGTGGGTGAAGATTGTACAAGATTTCAGTGAATAGCCACGAACTCTGTTGGTGATATGTACCCTTACTGAAATATTAATGTATATTGTAATCTTGTTTGATGGAAGCAAGTATAAGCCTGTGTAACCTTGTAATTAGGATAGGTGTGGGGGGATAAAAAGAAAGGGGAGGGGTGGCATGCGCCTGCACGAAGTTGTACATGCCGTGTGTATTTCGGCAATGAGATAATTCTGTGGGAGATTAGTATCTGGTTTATTTTATTTAATGTATTGTAATGTTTCTAATAAAATATTCATTGTTCGCATCGCTCTCGGGCCGTGCGAGCAGGCTGCGCAGTAGCTCCTGACTTGGTTTCTGCGCAGTTTTTCCTCACTCACAATGACGGAAGGTGCAAGAAGGCGAGTCAACACCGTCTGCCTTCAATTAGTGACAGGCTCGCTCAACAATCAGAATAATCATCTGCTGCTTACTGCGATACTCTGAGATACATATGGTATCAATAATAAAGAGCTTTATGGTGTCTCTTTAAACGGCAATTCGAGGCTTTTTGTCAAATTCAGACAAAATAGTACTTACGAAAACATGGTTGCCAGGTATCAGGATGTGATCAAGACCGTTAATTCTGGTGTCACTGTTCGACTTCACGATGTCTCCCGTTTTTACACCTGGATCAAAGTATGAAACGTTCCTTTTGAGGTGGACGAAAGTGATTTGAGGAATGTTTTTGCACGCTATGCACGGTTCATATGGCAACTTTGGGACGGTGGCGTGATGGTCCTCTAGTTGGTATGCCGGAGGGGTCTTTCTCCCTGAAAATGTCCCTCGAGCACCCTATTCCGTCTTATGTGGTTATGGAGGACTTTTGTACGCAAGTATATGTTACGTACTCAGGCCAAAGGCGTACGTGTAGGCTTTGTGGGATGTATGACCATATGGCGGCGCAATGCCCTACAAGACGTGGTAAAACGATGGAAGTAAGGCGGATTGATGTTACAATTGAGCAGTGGTCATATGCTGCTGCTACGCAACATACATTGGCTAGTAAACCGTGGAGTGAGGAGGTAGAGGGTGAGATTGAAGAATCACCGGTATGTCTAACTCTCCCTGGTGCAGTGGAGGACGTGGGCGTGGTATCGGCCACGACAGAGGAAGACTTCGTTCATACTCAGGATGACATGGAGCGCACTATTCAAGAAGCTCTGAACGTTTTGTTGGATGCTTCCACATCTGAGGGGATTCACGGCGGTTTAGAGGATGTAAGTGTACAGGAGAAGGACGGAGCATCCACCGGGCATATTGCTGAACATCAGGTTGTGGTCGTGGAAGTTCATAGAAACAACAGTTCCGAGGATGAGACGGATACTGGTCGCAGTTCTCGTAAGAGAGCGGCGGTGATACCTGACTGAAGATGTTTTAACACCAGGGCAAAGGTCGGGGAACAAAGCATGGTGCGACGAGACCCGTAGAGAGACGGGCAAATCTAAATGTGTTCAGCATGTCAAAGAGAACGACACAGGGGGGGGGCGGGGGAAGAAGTGGAGATATATGCAAGGGAACCAAGATTGTTAAGGTATCCAAGGGTAAACCTCCAATGAAACATTCAAGTGTCTTACTTTAAATATAAATGGGTTACTATCTGTTGAAAAAATGTAAGTGTTTGGAGGTTTTGTTAAAAAATCATGTACCCGATGTAGTGTTCTTACAAGAACACAATTATAAATCTTTAGGTGAATTGCTGATTCCTGAATATATGTTGTACATGGGCTCCTCTAATAAACTGAAAGGTGGTGTAGCAGTGTCAGTTAAAGAGGCTAGCCCGTTTTCTTTGCAAACATGTGAGGTAGGAGAGGAGGGAAGGATGGATAGGGTGGATGGGGTTTGGGGTGGGGTACAGGTGGCCTTCCTGGGTGTATACGGACCGGCGGAAGGCGACGTGTATAAAAAATACGTTTTTTAGGGACGTGTTGGTGTACCATTTAAGATCACTGCCAGTCGTCACGATTATTGGGGGTGATTGGAATCGAATTGATCGTCGCAAGGATGTCGAACCTAGAGGGAGAGGTTTCTTTCAGGATATTTAGGGGATCTATTGCAGAGTGTTAATGTTATGGATGTGGGGGGGGATGAGGTGGGGGGATGAGGTGGGGGGATGAGGTGGGGGGATGAGGTGGGGGGATGAGGTGGGAGGGGATGAGGTGGGGGGTTGAGGTGGGGGGGTTGAGGTGGGGGGGTTGAGGTGGGGGGATGAGGTGGGGGGGATGAGGTGGGGGGGATGAGGTGGGGGGGATGAGGTGGGGGGATGAGGTGGGGGGGATGAGGTGGGGGGGGATGAGGTGGGGGGGGATGAGGTGGGGGGGATGAGGTGGGGGGGATGAGGTGGGGGGGATGAGGTGGGGGGGATGAGGTGGGGGGGATGAGGTGGGGGGGATGAGGTGGGGGGGATGAGGTGGGGGGGATGAGGTGGGGGGGATGAGGTGGGGGGGATGAGGTGGGGGGGGATGAGGTGGGGGGGGGATGAGGTGGGGGGGGATGAGGTGGGGGGGATGAGGTGGGGGGGATGAGGTGGGGGGGATGAGGTGGGGGGTCATGCATACATTCGTTAGAAGGGAGTATGCGGCAAGACTGGATCGCATATACGTTTCTAGAGGTGTCAGCGTCAGGAGTGTACGCATGTTAAATGTGAGCTTCTCCGATCACAGAGGTGTTATGGCGGATGTTGACTGGGTAGGATTACCGAGGAGTTTCAGAGGTTTCTGGAAATTGAATGTGGGATTAATGCATAAAAGAGGTGTGAGGGAAGCTTTTGCGAGTGCTTGGAGGGGATGGTGGGCTGAATGTCGGGTGGGGGTTGATATAGTTGAATGGTGGGATACTGTCGGTAAGGTGAAGGTGAGGGATTTTTATCAGCAGCGAGGCAAAGAAGACAGGAGAATGCAGTATGGGCTCGAACTATCTTGAAGGTCAACTGCAAGCATGTTATACGAATGGTGGGGGAGTATCCGGTGGTTGAAATTTAAAAATTTAAAATGCTTAATTGGAGACATTCACAATCGTATTTTTGATGCGGCGAGGATAGCGAGTGGAACTGATGAGGTTTTATGGGGTGACCGTCCTTCGGCGTTTGTCTTGCGAGAACAGGGCAGACGTCGCAGGGCGACGGAATTAATGAGATTAGAGGTTCAGGAGCCATTGGGAGCCTTTCGTAGGGGGCAGGTCCTTATGTCAACAGAGGCTATGAATACCTTTGTAGACGCATGGTATGAACTGCAATATAAAAATGCTCGGATTTCTAAAGGGGCGCTAGGAGAAATGGGTGAATTGGTACATTGTGAACTAGAGTACATGGACAGGTTGGATTTGAATGGACCTACAAGTGAAGAGATTAGGTTGGCTGTGGAGAGTATGAGTGTAGGGAAGTCACCGGGAATTGACTGAATCCCTTGTGATTTTTGCAAGGAAAATTGGGATTGTATTCGTGAATTTTTAGTGATGTTATTTAATGCCATGAAAAATAGTGGCATCATACGACAGCAACAAAGAACGGGTGTTGTTGTTCTGGTTCCGAAAAAGAAATCTGGGAATTATATACATAATTATAGGGCAATCTCATTAATGTGTGGCGATTATAAAATTTTTGCGAAAATGTTAGGAAAAAGGATAAAACAGGTTTTGGAGAGGGTTTTGGATGAGGGACAATATGGTGTGCCAGGACGATCTATGTGTGTGGGGCAAGGAATTATTTACAGGTTCATTGAGGAAAGCGGGAGGGGTAATAAAGGTGGAATATTAGCTTTAGATTGGCACGCTGCATACGATTGTGTGGAGAGAAGCATATGGAAGTTTATGCAGTGGCAAGGTTTCGGAAAGGAAATTGTTAGTTGGGCACAGGTTTTGTACGAGCAGGCTATGTTTAGGGTGCAGGTAAATGGTAGGTTGGGAAAAGTAGTTAGGATGCATAGGGGATTGCGGCAGGGGTGCCTTGTATCAAATTCTTTTTGCGTTGATTCAGGACCCATTTTTTAGAGCAGTGCGGGGGATTGTACGACAGGATGAAATGCAAGGTGAGGTGGGGGTACAATCAGGAATTATAGGTTACGTGGATGACACTATGGTTTTATTTCGTGGAGCAAAGGTTTTAGGAAAAGTGAGCGAATTGGTGGAATGTTTCGGGAAAGCAACTGGGATGACGGGTAATAAGGAAGTCAATGCTTATGGGGGTGGGAGATTGTGCAGGTGTGGTATTAGGCCAGGGGGAAGGCTGGCCTTTAGTAAATCAAATTAAGGTGTGTGGGATTGTGCATATGGAAAACTTACAGGATGCGAGGAAGGTGAATTCAAGTGAGGCTGTACAGAGGGTTTTAGGTCGTTTGACAGGATTGAGGGAAGGAGGCTTGTCTATACATCAGCGTGCAATTGTGGTGAATGTGCTTTTGTTCAGTACGTTGTGGCATGTGGCATGTATTTATCAGTTAAATCCATATGATGAGAAGCGTATGTTAACACGTGTATATAGATATATTTGGGGTTCAGGATGTGATTGGTTAACGAGGGATGTGGTGTTTCTTCCGGTTAGCCGGGGTGGCCTGGGGCTAATGAATCTGCATAATAGAATGTTAGGCATGTATGTCAAGCATAGCTACTTGAGGGAGGGTAGAATGGCTGGCACAGATTTGACCTGGATAAGAAGGGACTTGGTACGTTGGTTGAACGGCACGGACGTAAAGAGATGTGAGGACATGTTGAGGATGCTAATTTATATAAGAGATCCACGCAAGATCAAGATTGGCAAACTGGCACTGGTAGAGGGCAGGGAGGTAGTGGCCAAGGTGGAAGGAATATATCCAATGTACGCATGGAAGGACATATGGGGTCGTTTAAAAGCGTTACGGTTACGGGCCAAGGTCAGAGAGATGATGTTTAAATTTTTACATAATATACTGCCGTCTGGGGAAGTGTTAGCGAATAGGCGCGTGCAGGAGGGGGGGGGGCAGTGTTGTGTGTGTGTGTGTGTGTGTGTGTGTGTGTGTGTGTGTGTGTGTGTGTGTGTGTGTGTGTGTGTGTGTGTGTGTGTGTGTGTGTGTGTATCTTTATACGGTCTTTCATACAGTTTATTTCTGTACGAGATTGGAACACGTAAGGTTGTGGTTTAGTAGGGTTTTAAGAATGGTGGGTGGGGGTGGGATTAGTGTCTTAAGAGCTTTAAGTTTAGATGTGGGGGAAGGGGGTCGGAACACCGGTACAGAATGCAATCGGATATTTAGTGACGGATTTTGTATACACATCATGGATATATAGGCATTTATCTGTGAGGGAGAGAATCAGGGCACTGGTAGCGATTTTTTATGGTACACAGCAGCGAAATAAAGACATTACAGGAAACGGATGGTTTTTATTATTTTCAGAGGGATGTTGCAGATTCCATGTCAGATTTATGGGCGTTAATATCTTAGAGGGTACACGAGGCTGGCTTCTTGAATATGGGTGTGTGGAGGTGGCACATGATTGGTACAGGTGCGGTATAATGTATAAATGCTAGGTATGATCGTTAGTTATGATGATTTATTCATACAAATATATATAATATTACTTGGATACTATTTTTGTTCTTATATTGATGTGGGTTAAGGGAGTGGATCTCTTTTAAAGCAAACTCATGCATTGCATGACAGGTGTTACGTAAAAGCACCTCGTGCAACTTATATATATAGCTTTTCATTTTATATTTTCCTTGTATTAGCCATGTGGCTGATACCTGGTAACGTTCTGCTTGGGGAATCCTGGGATACATGTTTGGAATATGACTAGATATGGAAGATAATAATGTGTTTTTTGCACGTAGTCCTATTACCCATATTTGATCACTGTTGTGGATGCGATGATTAGTGTAACTGTTTCCTTTGACAGTTTAGTGGATGTATCACTCGTTTTGTGTTTTTTGTTTACATAATCTGTAATAATGTGTGTGTGTGTGTGTGTGTGTGTGTGTGTGTGTGTGTGTGTGTGTGTGTGTGTGTGTGTGTGTATAAGGTAAGAATGTGTGGTGTGTGTATGTTGCATAATGTTACTTGCATTAGCAATTCAGAATTATCCCATGCTATTAAGTGGAACCCTTTGTGTATTGTACTGAATATGTTTTGTATCATTGCAGTAATCCAGTAGACTGAGTACCGGAATCATTACATATCGTTCTTATTTGGATATTTTGTAATATATGCACTTGTTTACGTACAATGTCCGTATAAAGGTTTTAATGACAATCAAACACTAACGCATATTATAGATGTAACGTTTCTCTTTGTTTATAATAATGTATATAATATGTATTTGATTAATGTAACGTAGAATTTGTGTAATCTTGTTTTACCTTAGGCTAGGTAATTAATGCATAGGGGACGGGCGACAATTTATGTCAACGCAAAGTTAACCGTTCTAGCGTATATATTGATAATGGTAATTTTTTTTTATATTTTATTTAAAAGACATACATAGTACATAAAAATAAACGACAAATTACATAATGAAAACAGTGATAAAAAATTCTGCATAGTACATGTACTTTCCAATTAACATATTACATCTGAAAGACAAATCTGTACAGTAAACAATGACCGCTCCAATCCTTGAAGTAATGACATTATGTCTGGAACACTAAATCTAACCTAAAGACTCCTTGGCAAGTACATCTCATTCCTGATTGTACATCCTGCCACGGAATGTACACCTTACATTCTGAAAACACTACCCCCCCCCCCTTCTTGCATGTCAATCCACCTGACACGTAACAATCTTTATATGTAACTGTATATTGTATGAAATACTTTCATTATTCCATATTGAACAACATGATACGTTCAGTATCACTCAATGTATTGATATAATATAAAATTCAATTCTACATGATTCATGTACAACGTATATCTACTAAACACCCAAACATATCACCTTCTCCAGGAAGGTATAAATATATACATATGTTGCATACACTTTACAACACAACCAGTGAAACTACACAAACCTAATCCTATGTCATCCATCAATTACCCTATAATATATATCAATTCAATGGTAACTTAAACCTACGGGCTCTATAGAGCTCCCATGAAAAAACAATATGTAATAAGAAAACAGGATAAGTCAAGCTTTCTAAAAATATTTCACCCATATCATTAAAACCACTACTAAGATGTAAGTCTGTTAGCACAAAACATAACAGTGCATGACCTTCACACCTCGATAAATACTGAAGCCTTCCTACCACACGCAATACTTCATGTGTATATATGTATTTCGCATTCACACAGTGCACCCACATTGTCATTTCATTACACACATACCAATATTATTATAATCAAAAAGAAGCGCTAAGCCACAAGGGCTATACAGCACACATACCAATAATTTCGTTGCAGATATATAATATTCCATCACATTACGACGTCTGTCGTCCTTTGTCAATTGCATAATTAATAATTAAATTGAAGAACTTGTATCGTTCACAACACACAACCCGCTCATCACACAGTCAAAGGCACTTATGTCTCAGTACTATATTCATTCTCTTCCACACTAAACCCTTTCACACTGTCCTTATCGGGAAGCCAGCCCGCCGCGACCCCTTACATTGCACGTAAATCCCATAAATCCCTCAACCGAAAACTCCGATAGCCCTCAGTAAAAGCAGTCTCCCAACTCCCTCCATAAATTTCCCTATTACCACACTTAGTTCTGTAAATTGTCGCAGCTAACACCTTTATCCTTTCATCCACGCCCACCTCCCTCATGGCCCATGACATACATAAAATCCGTGACCAAATACGCCACTGCATTCTCCACTATCTTACTCACCCCACCTATATCCAAACTTAAAGCCCACAACACCTGCAACCCTCCCCCACCCACTAACCTGAACACCTTTCCTAACCAGACCCGCACAACTTCTATACAGTCACAAAAAAATACCGCATGCAAAAGTGTCTCCATGCTTCCACACGCTCTACATTCCCCTCCCTCCCTTATCCTCCTATTGAATAGGACAACCCCAGACGGCAAAATCCCATGTAAAAATCTAAACATTACCTCCCGAACACCCGGTTTTACACGAAATTGTTTTAGACGCGTCCATATTTCGTTCCACGCATACATAGGGTATACCCCTTCAAGAGCAGCCACCACTGACCTACCTTCCACTCCTTCGAGGACCCGCAATTTAACACACGACGGATCCCTCACTGTCATTATTATTATTATAATCAAAAAAGAAGCGCTAAGCCACAAGGGCTATACAGCGCTGCAGGGTAGGGAAGGAAGCAAGGGAATTGGATGGCAGAAGGGAGTGGGGATGATCAGCAGGTTACAGAAAACAGCGGGGCAGGGGATAGTACGGGGGTAGAGGGTAGCAAGAGATTGAAGTAGAAAGGGCTGAAAGTATCAGAATTTGTGAAGTCAGTCAGTCGTTGTCAAAAAGTCAATGAGAGAGTCCGGATGAAAGGTGGGTCCATCAGCGAGAAGGGAAGGTAAAGAGAGAGCAGCGGGGCGAAGACGACGACAGAGGTAAATTCTGCGTGCTCGTTGATAAAGTGGGCAGTCCAACAGAATGTGGCTGACTGATAATGGAGCTTGGCAATTCTCACAGAGAGGAGCAAGACGCCTCTCCATGAGATATCCATGAGTAAGACGAGTATGGCCAATGCGAAGACGGGAGAGAGTAGTCTCCCAACCTCGACACTGGTGATAAGAAGACGGCCAGTAACCTATACTCGGTTTAATAGACTGAAGTTTGTTGCCGAGCATAGTAGACCAACGTTGTTGCCAACGGGTGTGAAGGTGGGAAGATATTACAGCAAAATAGTCCGTACATGGAATACCTCTATAAGAAACTGGTAGGTCATGTACTGCTGACCGCGCAGCAGTGTCTGCCTGTTCATTGCCCTGTACGTCAACATGACCAGGGACCCAACAAAAAACAATATCTTTATGCTTGGTAAAGATGCGGCGTAGCCAAAGTTGGATACGTAGGACTAAGGGGTGATGTGTATCAAATTTTTGTATAGCCTGTAAAGCACTAAGGGAGTCTGAGACAACCACAAATGATGACACAGGCATAGATGCAATACGGATATGTGCTGTAAGGATGGCATATAATTCAGCAGTAAAAATACTAGCCGAAGATAGTAAATGCCCTTGTACGACGCTGTCCGGAAACACTGCTGCGAATCCTACGCCGTCAGAAGACTTAGAGCCATCTGTGTACACAGCAATGGCATGAGAATGAGAGTGAAAGTGGTCAAGAAAAAGAGAGCGGGAAGCGACCGTAGACAGTTGGGCTTTCGAGCAAGGGAGGGAGAAAGAACAGACTCGAACAGCTGGAACTTCCCAGGGGGGTAGGGAAAAGTGAGATGCTACATGTACATAGAAAGGTGGTAGTTGAAGAGAAGACAAGAGCGAATGAAGGCGAAGAGAGAAGGGACGGAGTAAGCAGGGGCGGCGAACAAATAAAGAATGTCTACTAATATCAGTGACCATTCTATAAATGGAAGGATTGCGGAGATCATGAGAGCGTACATAGTAGCGCAGGCAATGGGCATCACGGCGATCGGATAAGGATGGGACGTTCGCTTCTGCATAGAGGCTTTCGACAGGGGAAGAGCGAAAAGCACCAAGGCATAAACGTAATCCTTGGTGATGAATGGGGTTAAGGCTAGAGAGAGTAGCAGGAGATGCCGCTGAATAGATCTGGTCACCATAATCAAGTTTCGATAAAATAAGGGTGGAATGTAGGTAAAGGAGGGTTCGACGATCAGCTCCCCACGAAAGATGAGCAATGGTTTTAAGAAGGTTCAGCCGGCTGTGACAAGTTGCCTTCAGAGAGGTAATGTGAGGTTTCCAGGATAACCTACGATCAAAGAGGCGGCCCAGAAACTTGACTGTAACACGTTCAGGGATACGGGAGCCATAGAGGTACAAAGGATGATCGGAGATGACAGAGCGTCTAGTGAAAGTGATTTGGTGGGTTTTAGTGCTGGAAAATTTAAACCCATGTGTGGTGGCCCAATTGGAAACACGGTCGACTGCATGTTGGAGAGAAACTGTAAGGAGGTGACAGTCAGCGCCTGCACAGGCAATAGCGAAGTCATCAACATAGAGTGATGACCAAATATTTGATGGAAGACTAGAGGCCAAATCATTAATAGCAAGGAGAAAAAGTGTTGTGCTCAGAACACATCCCTGGGGGACACCTTCAGCTTGGATAAAGTCCGGGGAGAGCACATTATTAACCCAAACACGGAAATGCCTGTCAGTTAAAAAGTTCTTAAGGAAGGATGGTAGATTGCCTCGAAGGCCTAAGGAGTGGGCTTGGGCTAAAATATTATACCTCCAAGTTGTGTCATATGCCTTCTCAAGGTCAAAAAATATGGCAATAACTGAGTGGTTATTCGCAAAGGCATTACGAACATACGTATCCAAGCGTAGTAAGGGGTCTATGGTAGAACGTCCCTTACGAAAGCCATATTGACGAGTGGAGAGACTGTTGTGTGTCTCTAAATACCACACTAAACGTCTATTTACTAGACGTTCCATTACTTTGCAAACTGCACTGGTAAGAGCAATGGGACGATAGTGGGAGGTTTCATGTCCCGTAGTGCCTGGTTTGCGGAAAGGGAGAACAATGGCGGATTTCCACAGCTGTGGAAGAACTCCTTGTGACCAAATAAGATTGTAAAGGCGTAATAGGACTGCAAGGGCTGACTGATGTAAATGTTGTAGCATACGAATATGAATGTCGTCGGGCCCAGCTGCCGATGATCGACAAGCTGAGAGCGTTGCCTCCAGTTCTTGAAGTGTAAAAGGCACATTATACTGTTCTTCTCTGAGAGAAGAAAAGTCCAAGGGTGCTAACTCTCTGGCAGACTTTGAGGAAAGAAATGAGGGGCATAGATGGAGTCCCTGAGAAATACGGACCAGATTGCCAATTTCATTGGCAACATCTAGTGGGTTTGCTATATCAACACCGGCAACCCGCAGAACAGGAGCCGGGTCAGGAGAATATTTACCACTCAGTTTTCGTACTTTTTTCCAGACTGCACTCATAGAGGAAGCAGAGGTGATGGTGGAGACAATCTCGCCAGCAAGTGCGTTTAGCGTCACGGATGACACGGCGAGCGATCGCACGCTTCTGTTTAAAATCAAGGAGTCGCTCTGTGGTTCTATTGTACCGGTACCTGCCCCATGCAGCGCGTTTCAAACGTACTGCACGAGCACAAGCAGGAGACCACCAAGGCACGCATTTCTGAGAATGCCTGCCCGAAGTTTGGGGTATAGAATGAGAAGCTGCGGTGAAAACGGAGGACGAGAAGAGGTGTAAAAGCTCATCGATGGAGGACGAAGAAGGAACCTCTTTAAAAACAGTTAGGTGTGAGTAAAGGTTCCAATTTGCCCGATTAAATTGCCAGCGTGGGGTGCGAAGAGGTGGCAAATATGAAGGGGAAGTAAGAATGATTGGGAAATGATCACTGTCATGTAAGTCCGGGAGAACAGACCAAGTGAAGTCTAATGCGGCGGAGGAAGAGCAGATTGCGAGATCGATGCAAGAGAGAGTACAAGTCCGAGGATCAAAATGGGTGTATCTGTATTTAAAACATGGAGGGGGTGGGTGGCAAGAAAAGCCTCTAACTGAATTCCACGGGAATCACAGTGAGACCCCCCCCCAGAGGAAATGGTGGGCATTAAAATCAAGTAACAGAATCGGTGGCGGTAATGACGAAACAAGGAAGGCAAAATCCGGAATAGATAATGCCCGAGAAGGAGAGAGATACAGTGGACCCCCGCATAATGATTACCTCCAAATGTGACCAATTATGTAAGTGTATTTATGTAAGTGCATTTGTACGTGTATGTTTGGGGGTCTGAAATGGACTAATCTACTTCACAATATTTCTTATGGGAACAAATTCGGTCAGTACTGGCACCTGAACATACTTCTGGAGTGAAAAAATATCGTTAACCGGGGGTCCACTGTATAAAGAACAGAGCGTATACCACCTATGTAAGTGGATACGGGCTGCTGTGTAATGCAGCGAAGTATGAACAAATAGCTGGTGGTACGGAATATCAGTACGGAGAAGAAGGGCACTTTCATTAAAGGTCCCATCAGGAAAAGGATCAGAAGAATACAATAAATTATAGCCTGAGATGTGAGAAATAACAGCAGAGTGTAATTTTGGTTCCTGTAAGCAAACACCAACAGGGGCAAACTGGAAGAGTAACATCTGAAGCTCACCCCGATTACCCCTGAGGCCGCGTATATTCCACTGTAAATAGGCCATGATTGGCAATGATAAAGATACTTGAAATCCGCAGGTAAGGGTTCCTACGGACTAGAAGGGTTAGAAAAGTCCACATGCGGAGGCAGTGGAAAATGTTCAAGCAGCGAAGGAACGGTGCGCTGTGAAGAAAGGAGTTGCGCAGATGGAGCAGAGGAGAGAGAAAGAGCGGAAGGTGGATCAGTGTCCATTGATGGTTTGGTCTCTGCAATATATTCAGAGATTGCTTCAAGTGTTTCGGAATTCAGAGATGTCGTATGGGAGACAATATTGGGAATGGTAGGGGGAGGATGAGTAAAGATTGGAACTGTATTGGACTGTACCAAGGTAGGAGGGGGCGAAAGGGTGGAGGGAACTGGAGAAGCGTGGCAGGGGACAGAGGAGGCAGGAACCTGGGAGGTGGCAGAAGAGGAAGAAACTTGGGAGGGAACAGGGGAGGAAGGTACATTACGAGGAGGAGGGTGAACCTCTGCACTTGTAACTGAGCCAGTGAGAGGGGAAGAACTAGGGACAGAGACAGGGAGGGTAAAATGAAGAGGTGGAAGATGGGTAGGAGGTGTTACCGGACCTTTTTTTGACTTTTGAGAAGTAGAGGGACGATTGGGAGGGTGTGTCGTACGAGGTCTCGTCAATACTGAGGCTTGTGAGAGAGAACTCGAAGAAGCGAGATTAGACTGAGGCGTTGAAGTAGGGACGTCTGAGCCGAGGACAGCAAAAGGATTAGATACAGGAGTGATTATGGGAGAGGTAACAGAGGTGGCTGTAGAAGATGGGATACCAGAAGTGGGGGGACGTTTTGAAACACGGGAATAAGAAACACGTGGGAGTCTCCCTTGGAGGCGGAGATGAGAAACTCCCATGGCATAAGGGAGACCTTCTGTCTCTTTGAGGTAACGGATTTCCCGCTCGTTTAAATAGACCTGACAACGGCGAGAGTACGAAGGGTGAGCCTCATGACAGTTAAGGCAAGAGGGAGATCGATTGCAAGACGTATTAGAATGGTCATCGGCACCACAGACTGGGCATTCGGCGATAGATCTGCAATATTTCGCTGGATGGCCAAATCGCCAGCAATTTCTACACTGTTGCAGTGTAGGGATCACCTTTCGAACTTGTAACCGATGTCCTGCTACATAAACTGAGGATGGGACTTCTCGGCTGTCAAAAGTTAAACGAGCCACATTGCTAGGGTATCGTCTCCGCCCACGGGCAGGAAGAACCTAAGTGTCTACCTTGAGGATTGGGAGATCTTGGAGTTCCAGCTGTTCTAGAATGTCAGTGCCACATGTCTGGAAATTTCGTTGAACTATGGTATGGGGCAGAATGACGGTACCACTACAAGAATTGAGGGAATGATGTTTTTCAAGAGTGACAGGAACAGTATCGATATGAGAAAGACGAGAGAGCTCATGAGCCTGGGTAGCATTCTGTATGGTAATGATGCGCGTACCGCTCTTAAGAGCATGAAAAGAAATATCTTTACCAACATGGCGTAGGAGTGCCTTGCCAATACTATGGTCAGAAAGATAGGCAGTAGAGGAAGTTGGTCGTAAAGTGAACAATTTAGTCCACTGTTCAGTCTGAAACTGAGCGTTGAAAGGTAGTGAAGGACGTGTCGATCGTTTCTGAGAAGAACGAGAAGGTGGAGAAGTATCATCAGCAGGTAATTGTCGTTGGCGTTTAGGCGTGGGACCAGAGTTGGTCCGACGTGGAACGGGTCAGCGATTTGAAAATTGCCGCACCGTAGAGGGAGAGGCCGGAAGCATAGTCAGAGGAGAGCGAAGGTCCGATAAATCGAAGGAGTCAGTCGAGGCCTCAGTACCTGAAGCGGGTGAGGAAACAGCACCGACAATAGGTACAGAGGCATGAGGAATGTCTGAAGAGTGGTCCAAAGACGAGGCGGGGTCAGAACGGGGTGCGGTATCAAGAAGGGGCCCGGGGGTACCAGGTTCATGGACTAGGGCTGCCATGGTTAGGTTACTTCTTTCTTTTTGTTTTTAAGAAAAAAAAAGAATGAAAAGAAAATAAAAATAAAAAAAAAAAAAAAGGGGGGACCGGGGAGGGATAGGTCCTAGGAGGAATGAAAGGGCCAGAAATCTCCCTCCACGCCGAAGAGGACCTCAGCACCGCAAGTAGCGCAGATGCAGCATGGAACCCGTGCCATACCCTACCCATCATGCTAGTAAACTAACAATCCGGGATAGCAACCTCACATCTGCCGAGCTACCTCGGTGGACAAAAGAGAGGGCGGCCGGATATCCGCCACAAAGCATACCTCCTTCGGCCACCACCCCCGGAATCCGAAAGGTGGCTTCCAGAGATACACTCGTCGCCCGAAAGACACCGAAAGCTACTCCGGGATACCGGAGAGGGATCGGGACATCCCCAGGCGATCCAGATTCCACGGCAAACTACGCCACCGCTAAGAACCTCAACGGAATGGGATGGACCCCGGTATCCTTTCCTCTACGTAGGAACTAGCGCGCCTGTGGGAGAAATCCCAAAGGACAAAAAGAGGAAGGGCAAAAGGGAGGGGTGGGGAGGGGGAGGAGGAAAGGAAAAAGGGGAGGATGGGATAGGGGAGGGGAGATTGGGGGGTAATTAGGTTCGGTCTGAGGAAGCAGACCTATAGGTCTAATTCCTCAGACCAAGAGCCTCTTCACCACGCCAAGGAGCCCCCCTTGAAGAGGTCACTGTCATTAATAACCTCAACATGGCCTCACCAACTATTAAATCCCTACCCCCCCACCACCGTTGCATATCCTTACGTACTCGCACAAGTCCACCTCCCCTCCGCCCCCCTCCCTTATATAACTTCGTTTTAGGTACACGCTCATCATCCTTTTTTTTCCAGAGGTAAAAGTCCCAGCCCTCCTCGACTGACCGGAAGTGTTAACACCGCTCTACTTAACCATTCGCAGCCCGATCCCCATATAAACCTAAAAACCCCATGTTGTAAACGTTTCACCTCACGTCTCATCAGCGGGTACATGACAACGACATGCCATATCTTGCTGTACAATAGCACGTTCGTCACTATCACTCTTTGATGCAGCGTTAGTTGCGCCGCCCTCAAACCACCAAGTCTTTTCAATACTCCATCCACTATTCTCACCGAATTCACCTCTTGAGCCACCCGTGTATTTCTCACATAAATTATCCAACATATCATTAGTTGATCCACCACCTTCCACCCACCCCCTACCACCTCATCCCCATTTGTACTATCCCTTAGGTCTAGAAACTTAGTCTTCTCAACATTAATTTTCATACCTGAAGCCTCCCCAAACACATCCACCACCTTACCCACCCTAAGCAAATCCCCATTACCTCTCAACAAAACAGTCGTGTCATCCACATAACCTACGATACCAGCCCCCCCCTCCCCCCGGTCAGTACCCTCCCCACCTCCAGCAATGGCCCTATAAAATTGATCCTGTATACACGCAAACAATATTTGTGATAGTGGGCAGCCTTGGCGCAGTCCCCGTCGCATCTGTATTTTAACTCCTAGCGTCCCGTTAACCTGCAGCCTCATCGACGCCCCCTGATACAATAATTTTGCCCAAGATATTATTTCTTCCCCAAAACCTTGCCAACACATGAACCTAATACTTCCCTTTCTACACTATCATAAGCAGCCTTCCAATCTAATGCCAATACACCTCCATCACCCAACTCCCCCCCCCCGTTTCTCTATAAATTCTCGAATCATGCCATGCCCTTCATACATCGACCTTCCTGGCACCCCATATTGCCCCCTATCAATTACCTTTCCTATTATCTTCTTGATTCTGTTCCCTAATATTCTCGCAAACAACTTATAATCTCCACACATAAGCGAAAGTGCCCGATAATCCATTACCATTGACTGCTCCCCTTTCGGTACCAACACCACAACGGCCGTCCGTTGCTGCTCTCCCATTACCTCAGCCGCCTTAAGTATGTTAAACAGCCTTACTAAAAAAAACCTCAGAACCCCCCAATTCTTTACGTAGAAATCATTTGGCAGTCCGTCTATACCTGGCACTTTTCCCAAGCTCACTCATAACGCCTGCCAAATCTCACACTCCGTAATCGGCCCACCTAATGTCACCCGATCTTGACCATCAAGCTCACACTGCACATACTCTCCCATTTCCCTCAATGCCACCTCACGGAAGCCCACGCTTCGTGTATATGACTTAAACCAAGCGTCTACATATCCACTCATACCCTCTGTCGTTACCAATGCTTGACCCGCTCTATACCCTTCCATCCCTACATGTACGTTTAACCCCATCATCTCCATCGTCACTCCTCTTTCTCTGGCCTCTTAACACGCAAGCCGACGGCCGATCACCCCATAGCACTTCTTCCAATCCTCCCATAATTCGCACACCATCAAAACGCTGGTTTTGCAATACCCTAATACTCTCCTTTAAACCCTCAATGTCCTGCACTGGATAGCTTGCTCCTCCTCTTGCATAACAGTCCCGCAGCTGTCCTTCAAGATATCTTTGAAACCCATACTTTAACCGATTATCTTCCCTCCCACGACAAATATAATATTCTCTGATACGATTTTCAGCCACCGAATCCCACCAATTTACCAGTTCATCATTCCCCGGCGCCTCATCCACCAACCGTTCCCACAATTGCGCAAAAGACTGACGACATTCCTCACCCTGCAAAAGCTTCACATTTAACTTCCAATAACCTTGACCCCTTCTAGGCAATCCCTCCCATTCTAGGTCCACCATTACTCCTCTGTGATCCGAAAAAACCGCGTCCACCACACGCACTCTGCTCACTATTACTGTTCGGGACACATGTGATCGATCCAGTCTTGCCGCACATCCACGTCTAACAAAAGTATGTTCTACAACCCCACCCCCTCCAACGTCCATTAACCCCACTCCATTTAATAATTCCCCCAAAATCCCCAAACAATACCCTGCCCCTCTAGGTTCCACATCCTTACGCCTTATCACACAATTCCAATCACCACCAATTACAGCTACACCCGGCAAAGCACGCAAATAATATACTAGGACATCCTTCACAAATTTATTCTTAATACGCACATCTCCCTCTGCCGGACCATACACACACACCAAACTCATCTGTACCCTACCCCACCACCCATCTACACGAATCACCCTCCCCTCCCCACCCTCACAATGCCTCACTACGAACGGGCTAGTTTCCCTTACCAGGATGGAAACTCCTCCTCTCAACCTTATCGCATGCTCCACATACACATTATACCCATTCACCTTCAACTCATAACCTGGTCTGTAGTTGTGTTCCTGCACGAACACCACGTCAACACTATTACGGACCAAATATTCACTAAACCATACACACTTTCTCTCTGATCTCAATCCATTAATGTTCAATGTCATGAACTTGAAGCTTACAGAGTGGTTTTCCTTCTTGACCCTGGTACTGTCTTGCCAGCAGATCGTTTCATGACACCTCGGTCCCTCTCCCCCTTCCCTTTAGAAACGCTCTTAACCAACTCCTGCACCTTAGGGCCGCTGTGTCCTCTCTGCATAACTTCCACCCAGGACTTCTTGCCAGTGCGCTGAGCAGGCGTGATCACGTCCTCGGAGTCAGATAGCACAGCAGCGCGCTTCCTTGATGCTCCCTCTGCTTGCTTCATGTCGTCTGATCCATTGTCCCGGTGGACCTCCACCTCCACCGCTTGCATCAAAATATTCTTATCACACTGCGCAGACCGCAGATCCTGTTCCACGCCCTGATCCACAACAGACCCAAGAATTAGATCTGGACTCCCAACCTTCCCAATACTCTTGTCAGCCAATAACACATTTAAAGCCATGGCTAAGGAGTCTTCCACATCGCTATCACTCGCAGTCGGGGTGTCCTCTTCCAACACCTGAGCTGCGTTCAATGAAGGGGTGTCCCCCCCCTCGCCACACCTGCTGACTCCATCTCCTCCACTCTCTCGACCTCCTCACTCCAGGACCCACCTTGTGTAGGCAGTCACACAAGGCAAATCTTGCTCCTCACCCTTCTCTACTGCTGTATGTCGTTGCCTTTGTTCCATGTTGCCACGCCTCCTTCCACACACAGCCGCTAGGTGATCATATGACCCACATAACCGACAGGTCCGGCGTTGCCCAGCGTATGTCACAAACACCTGGGTACGGAATTCTGGCAGCACTATGTACGACGGAATAGGGTAACGTAACGTCATCTTCACAGAAAACGTTCCTTCGAGTTTCCCTGCGTATGGCCCAGTGGCCCACTTCCCAACAGTGGCCATATGTACTGTACCATATTTGCCCATCGCAAGACGGATGTCAGAATCATCCGCCTCGAATGGCACATTTCTAATCTTAACCCATGTGTAATGGCGAGAAACAACGTGAAGTCGCACGGTCACAGCGGAGTTAACTGTCAAAGTAACCTCCTGGTACTTGTCTACCACCGCCTCATACACACTTGCCAAATTAAACTTGACAAAGATCCTCGTCGTGCCATTCAGTGCTACTCCATATATCTCCTCGTCAGCAATACCATATGTATCTCGTATGATTGCAGGTAGTATCAGGTCCATAGAAGTTCCTGTCACAGCCCGACGGATAAGCTCAACACAGACTGTGTTGATGCGTCTCCGGCTTGCCTGCGCCATGCTGTGAAAATATAACTGCCACTAATCAACGCCAGGGGGTAGCAGCAGCGCACGTCCTCACTACTCAAAGGTTGAGTGACGAAAATGTGAATTTATGTCAACGCAAAGTTAACCGTTCTAGCGTATATATTGATAATGGTAATTATACTTTGTGAACGAAATGAAATGTGATACTTTGTTTATTTTATGTATTGTATTGTTTTAAATAAAAAAAAAATATGGAGAAAAATTTTTTTTGGGTTGTGTGGGTAGTGTTTGGGGGGGGGGGGAATAATGCCAATATGAATGGTCCGAGTTGTACCAGTAGGCATTTTTGTTATATGTAATTATACGTGTCTGCCTACTTATATATGTATATGTATTTTGTGCACAAGTTTAATTGAACGATGTACCATTATCATAATTGTGAATTTTATTAATTATTATCAAGTAGTGTTATATTTAGTTATTGTATATATCGTGTCAGATGAGTTGATTATTGTTTGGAGTTACTGGTGTTTTCCATGAAAAGGCATTATATATGTTTAAGGGAACAAGTTTTGGATATTGTGTAACCAGGTAGAAGTGGACACTTTATACTTGTGGTGGGGGGCTGTAAGAAATGCCGAGTTTCTACCATTATATTATGTAATAAAAACCTTTGTACTTGTGTAACACTATTTAGCAGCAGTGTAGGTTGTTAGGTTATTTTTAGTGTTATGTAAGATATATGTTTACAGTATTTTGTGTAGTGACAAAGTTTAATGTTTTGTTCATCACCAGTATCATTGTTATATATTAATATATGTACCTGATTATGTGTAGCTGTACATGAAGTTTTAAATAAAATATAAAAAATTCCTTGATTGTAAGCAGACTGCACTACCAATGAGCTTTGAGTCGCAAGATCTTAATTCATCTTCGCTAATGGAGAGAGTCGTAACCCCTCCCACCTTGGTCCCCACTTGCACCATAGGCACCGAGGGCATAGACCCCTTTTTGAGAAATTCCTCCACACCCCCTGTGGGGTAGATAAAATGATTGGTATAAGCTGTTGCTCCTCAGTCCCGACACCTGGTGGAGGAGTGTTTACAACATCAACAACAATGGCGACTGCATTTCGCCGCAGTGTTAATACTGTTTGTATTCAACTAACGCAGGGCTCTATCACTGGTGAATCAGTAAATGTGTTACTGCCAGCAATCATTCGTGATACATATGCCATTCAGCGTGAATCCTTGTGTGGCGTCGCCTTGAATGGAACTACACGGATCTTCGTCAAGTTTTGTGACACTCAGATGTACGAGAAGATTGTGACACGGTACCAGGATATAAGCAAGCAAGTCACCCCAGCAGTTTCTGTCCAATTGCATGACGTTTCACGATACTATACGTGGGTACGTGTGAGAAACGTGCCTTTTGAGGCCAATGAAGTTGATATACGTGACGTTTTTGAACGTTATGGGAAGATCCACCTGGTCACCATGGGTAGGTGATCTGACTGCCATTATACTGGCCTTCAGGAGGGGTCATTTACGTTGAAAATGTCCCTGCGTCAGCCGATTCCTTCGTACGTACAACTGGAGGAGTTTCGTTCCCAGGTGTACGTTACGTACCCTGGACAGAGAAGAACTTGCCACCTCTGCGGTGCTCTGGATCACATAGCAGCTCAGTGTGTCCAGCGCCAGCCGCCATCGGGGCGTGGTCGTCGACCTGACGGTGAGGTACCCAGTCAGGCTCTGGAAGAGGAGGTTGTCGAGACCTCGCCGCGTATGACATCATGGAGTGCTGAGGTTGATAGGGCCATGCTACTAGAGTCATCTTGTGTGACTACCTGGGACTGCCTCCCTTGACGAGGTGGATTATTATTATTATAATCAAAAAGAAGCGCTAAGCCACAAGGGCTATACAGTGCTGCAGGGTAGGGAAGGAAGCAAGGGAACTGGATGGCAGAAGGGAGGGGGGATGATCAGCAGGTTACAGAAAACAGCGGGGCAGGGGATAGTACGGGGGTAGAGGGTAGCAAGAGATACAAGTAGAAAGGGCTGAAAGTATCAGAATTTGTGAAGTAAGTCAGTCGTTGTCAAAAAGTCAATGAGAGAGTCCGGATGAAAGGTGGGTCCATCAGCGAGAAGGGAAGGTAAAGAGAGAGCAGCGGGGCGAAGACGACGACAGAGGTAAATTCTGCGTGCTCGTTGATAAAGTGGGCAGTCCAACAGAATGTGGCTGACTGATAATGGAGCTTGGCAATTCTCACAGAGAGGAGCAAGACGCCTCTCCATGAGATATCCATGAGTAAGACGAGTATGGCCAATGCGAAGACGGGAGAGAGTAGTCTCCCAACCTCGACACTGGTGATAAGAAGACGGCCAGTAACCTATACTCGGTTTAATAGACTGAAGTTTGTTGCCGAGCATAGTAGACCAACGTTGTTGCCAACGGGTGTGAAGGTGGGAAGATATTACAGCAAAATAGTCCGTACATGGAATACCTCTATAAGAAACTGGTAGGTCATGTACTGCTGACCGCGCAGCAGTGTCTGCCTGTTCATTGCCCTGTACGTCAACATGACCAGGGACCCAACAAAAAACAATATCTTTATGCTTAGTAAAGATGCGGCGTAGCCAAAGTTGGATACGGAGGACTAAGGGGTGAGGTGTATCAAATTTTTGTATAGCCTGTAAAGCACTAAGGGAGTCTGAGACAACCACAAATGATGACACAGGCATAGATGCAATACGGATAAGTGCTGTAAGGATGGCATATAATTCAGCAGTAAAAATACTAGCTGAAGATAGTAAATGCCCTTGTACGACGCTGTCCGGAAACACTGCTGCGAATCCTACGCCGTCAGAAGACTTAGAGCCATCTGTGTACACAGCAATGGCATGAGAATGAGAGTGAAAGTGGTCAAGAAAAAGAGAGCGGGAAGCGACCGTAGACAGTTGGGCTTTCGAGCAAGGGAGGGAGAAAGAACAGACTCGAACAGCTGGAACTTCCCAGGGGGGTAGGGAAAAGTGAGATGCTACATGTACATAGAAAGGTGGTAGTTGAAGAGAAGACAAGAGCGAATGAAGGCGAAGAGAGAAGGGACGGAGTAAGCAGGGGCGGCGAACAAATAAAGAATGTCTACTAATATCAGTGACCATTCTATAAATGGAAGGATTGCGGAGATCATGAGAGCGTACATAGTAGCGCAGGCAATGGGCATCACGGCGATCGGATAAGGATGGAACGTTCGCTTCTGCATAGAGGCTTTCGACAGGGGAAGAGCGAAAAGCACCAAGGCATAAACGTAATCCTTGGTGATGAATGGGGTTAAGGCTAGAGAGAGTAGCAGGAGATGCCGCTGAATAGATCTGGTCACCATAATCAAGTTTCGATAAAATAAGGGTGGAATGTAGGTGAAGGAGGGTTCGACGATCAGCTCCCCACGAAAGATGAGCAAGGGTTTTAAGAAGGTTCAGCCGGCTGTGACAAGTTGCCTTCAGAGAGGTAATGTGAGGTTTCCAGGATAACCTACGATCAAAGAGGAGGCCCAGAAACTTGACTGTATCACGTTCAGGGATACGTGAGCCATAGAGGTACAAAGGATGATCAGAGATGACAGAGCGTCTAGTGAAAGTGATTTGGTGGGTTTTAGTGCTGGAAAATTTAAACCCATGTGTGGTGGCCCAATTGGAAACACGGTCGACTGCATGCTGGAGAGAAACTGTAAGGAGGTGACAGTCAGCGCCTGCACAGGCAATAGCGAAGTCATCAACATAGAGTGATGACCAAATATTTGATGGAAGACTAGAGGCCAAATCATTAATAGCAAGGAGAAAAAGTGTTGTGCTCAGAACACATCCCTGGGGGACACCTTCAGCTTGGACAAAGTCCGGGGAGAGCACATTATTAACCCGAACACGGAAATGCCTGTCAGTTAAAAAGTTCTTAAGGAAGGATGGTAGATTGCCTCGAAGGCCTAAGGAGTGGGCTTGGGCTAAAATATTATACCTCCAAGTTGTGTCATATGCCTTCTCAAGGTCAAAAAATATGGCAATAACTGAGTGGTTATTCGCAAAGGCATTACGAACATACGTATCCAAGCGCAGTAAGGGGTCTATGGTAGAACGTCCCTTACGAAAGCCATATTGACGAGTGGAGAGACTGTTGTGTGTCTCTAAATACCACACTAAACGTCTATTTACTAGACGTTCCATTACTTTGCAAACTGCACTGGTAAGAGCAATGGGACGATAGTGGGAGGTTTCATGTCCCGTAGTGCCTGGTTTGCGGAAAGGGAGAACAATGGCGGATTTCCACAGCTGTGGAAGAACTCCTTGTGACCAAATAAGATTGTAAAGGCGTAATAGGACTGCAAGGGCTGACTGATGTAAATGTTGTAGCATACGAATATGAATGTCGTCGGGCCCAGCTGCCGATGATCGACAAGCTGAGAGTGTTGCCTCCAGTTCTTGAAGTGTAAAAGGCACATTATACTGTTCTTCTCTGAGAGAAGAGAAGTCCAAGGGTGCTAACTCTCTGGCAGACTTTGAGGAAAGAAATGAGGGGCATAGATGGAGTCCCTGAGAAATACGGACCAGATGATTGCCAATTTCATTGGCAACATCTAGTGGGTTTGCTATATCAACACCGGCAACCCGCAGAACAGGAGCCGGGTCAGGAGAATATTTACCACTCAGTTTTCGTACTTTTTTCCAGACTGCACTCATAGAGGAAGCAGAGGTGATGGTGGAGACATAATCTCGCCAGCAAGTGCGTTTAGCATCACGGATGACACGGCGAGCGATCGCACGCTTCTGTTTAAAATCAAGGAGTCGCTCTGTGGTTCTATTGTACCGGTACCTGCCCCATGCAGCGCGTTTCAAACGTACTGCACGAGCACAAGCAGGAGACCACCAAGGCACGCATTTCTGAGAATGCCTGCCCGAAGTTTGGGGTATAGAATGAGAAGCTGCGGTGAAAACGGAGGACGAGAAGAGGTGTAAAAGCTCATCGATGGAGGACGAAGAAGGAACCTCTTTAAAAACAGTCAGGTGTGAGTAAAGGTTCCAATTTGCCCGATTAAATTGCCAGCGTGGGGTGCGAAGAGGTGGCGAATATGAAGGGGAAGTAAGAATGATTGGGAAATGATCACTGTCATGTAAGTCCGGGAGAACAGACCAAGTAAAGTCTAATGCGGCGGAGGAAGAGCAAACTGAGAGATCGATGCAAGAGAGAGTATGAGTCCGAGGATCAAAATGGGTGCGAGTACCTGTATTTAAAACATGGAGGGGGTGGGTGGCAAGAAAAGCCTCTAACTGAATTCCACGGGAATCACAGTGAGACCCTCCCCAGAGGAAATGGTGGGCATTAAAATCACCAAGTAACAGAATCGGTGGCGGTAATGACGAAACAAGGAAGGCAAAATCCGGAATAGATAATGCCCGAGAAGGAGAGAGATATAAAGAACAGAGCGTATACCACCTATGTAAGTGGATACGGGCTGCTGTGTAATGCAGCGAAGTATGAATAAATAGCTGATGGTACGGAATATCAGTGCGGAGAAGAAGGGCACTTTCATTAAAGGTCCCATCAGGAAAAGGATCTGAAGAATACAATAAATTATAGCCTGAGATGTGAGAAATAACAGCAGAGTGTAATTTTGGTTCCTGTAAGCAAACACCAACAGGGGCAAACTGGGAGAGTAACATCTGAAGCTCACCCCGATTACCCCTGAGGCCGCGTATATTCCACTGTAAAAAGGCCATGATTGGCAATGATAAAGATACTTGAAATCCGCAGGTAAGGGTTCCTACGGACTAGAAGGGTTAGAAAAGTCCACATGCGGAGGCAGTGGAAAATGTTCAAGCAGCGAAGGAACGGTGCGCTGTGAAGAAAGGAGTTGCGCAGATGGAGCAGAGGAGAGTGAAAGAGCGGAAGGTGGATCAGTGTCCATTGATGGTTTGGTCTCTGCAATATATTCAGAGATTGCTTCAAGTGTTTCGGAATTCAGAGATGTCGTATGGGAGACAATATTGGGAATGGTAGGGGGAGGATGAGTAAAGATTGGAACTGTATTGGACTGTACCAAGGTAGGGGGGGGCGAAAGGGTGGAGGGAACTGGAGAAGCGTGGCAGGGGACAGAAGAGACAGGAACCTGGGAGGTGGCAGAAGAGGAAGAAACTTGGGAGGGAACAGGGGAGGAAGGTACATTACGAGGAGGAGGGTGAACCTCTGCACTTGTAACTGAGCCAGTGAGAGGGGAAGAACTAGGGACAGAGACAGGGAGGGTAAAATGAGGAGGTGGAAGATGGGTAGGAGGTGTTACCGGACCTTTTTTTGACTTTTGAGAAGTAGAGGGACGATTGGGAAGAGGTGTCGTACGAGGTCTCGTCGATACTGAGGCTTGTAAGAGAGAACTCGAAGAAGCGAGATTAGACTGAGGCGTTGAAGTAGGGACGTCTGAGCCGAGGACAGCAAAAGGATTAGATACAGGAGTGATTATGGGAGAGGTAACCACAGAGGTGGGTGTAGAAGATGGGATACCAGAAGTGGGGGGACGTTTTGAAACACGGGAATAAGAAACACGTGGGAGTCTCCCTTGGAGGCGGAGATGAGAAACTGCCATGGCATAAGGGAGACCTTCTGTCTCTTTGAGGTAACGGATTTCCCGCTCGTTTAAATAGACCTGACAACGGCGAGAGTACGAAGGGTGAGCCTCATGACAGTTAAGGCAAGAGGAAGATCGATTGCAAGACGTATTAGAATGGTCATCGGCACCACAGACTGGGCATTCGGCGATAGATCTGCAATATTTCGCTGGATGGCCAAATCGCCAGCAATTTCTACACTGTTGTGGTGTAGGGATCACCTTTCGAACTTGTAACCGATGTCCTGCTATATAAACGGAGGATGGGAGTTCTCGGCTGTCAAAAGTTAAACGAGCCACATTGCTAGGGTATCGTCTCCGCCCACGGGCAGGAAGAACGTAAGTGTCTACCTTGAGGATTGGGAGATCTTGGAGTTCCAGCTGTTCTAGAATGTCGGTGCCACATGTCTGGAAATTTTGTTGAACTATGGTATGGGGCAGAATAACGGTACCACTACAAGAATTGAGGGAATGATGTTTTTCAAGGGTGACAGGAACAGTATCTATATGGGAAAGACGAGAGAGCTCACGAGCCTGGGTAGCATTCTGTACGGTAATGATGCGCGTACCGCTCTTAAGAGCATGAAAAGAAATATCTTTACCAACATGGCGTAGGAGTGCCTTGCCAATACTATGGTCAGAAAGATAGGCAGTAGAGGAAGTTGGTCGTAAAGTGAAGAATTTAGTCCACTGTTCAGTCTGAAACTGAGCGTGGAAAGGTAGTGAAGGACGTGTCGATCGTTTCTGAGAAGAACGAGAAGGTGAAGGTGGAGAAGTATCATCAGCAGGTAATTGTCGTTGACGTTTAGGCGTGGGACCAGAGTTGGTCCGACGTGGAACGGGTCGGCGATTTGAAAATTGCCGCACCGTAGAGGGAGAGGCCGGAAGCATAGTCAGAGGAGAGCGAAGGTCTGATAAATCGAAGGAGTCAGTCGAGGCCTCAGTACCTGAAGCGGGTGAGGAAACAGCACCGGCAATAGGTACAGAGGCATGAGGAATGTCTGAAGAGTGGTCCAAAGACGAGGCGGGGTCAGAACGAGGTGCGGTATCAAGAAGGGGCCCGGGGGTACCAGGTTCATGGACTAGGGCTGCCATGGTTAGGTTACTTCTTTCTTTTTGTTTTTAAGAAAAAAAAAAGAAAGAAGAAAAGAAAATAAAAATAAAAAAAAGAAAAAAAAAAGGGGGGACCGGGGAGGGATAGTTCCTAGGAGGAATGAAAGGGCCAGAAATCTCCCTCCGCGCCCAAGAGGACTCGACACCGCTAGTAGCGCAGATGCAGCATGGAACCCGTGCCATACCCTACCCTTCATGCCAGTAAACCAGCAATCTGGGATAGCAACCTCACATCTGCCGAGCTACCTCGGTGGACAAAAGAGAGGGCGGCCGGATATCCGCCACAAAGCATACCTCCTTCAGCCACCACCCCCGGAATCCGAAAGGTGGCTTCCAGAGATACACCCGTCGCCCAAAAGACACCCAAAGCTACTCCGGGATACCGGAGAGGGATCGGGACATCCCTAGGCAATCCAGATTCCACGGCAAACTACGCCACCGCCAAGAAACCTCAACGGAATGGGATGGACCCCGGTGTCCTTTCCCCTACCTAGGAACTAGCGCGCCTGTGGGAGAAATCACGAAGGCTAAAAAGAGGAAGGGCAAAAGGGAGGGGTGAGGAGGAGGAGGAATGGAAAAAGGGGAGGATGGGGAGGATGGGATAGGGGAGGGGAGAATGGGGGGTAATTAGGTTCGGTCTGAGGAAGAAGACCGACAGGGCTAATTCCTCAGACCAAGAGCCTCTTCACCACGCCAAGGAGCCCCCCTTGAAGAGGTGACGAGGTGGAACATGTGAACAGTGACATCCCTCTAGCAAGAGAGGCAGGCGAGATGGAAGCCGACATTGTATCTGCGTTAAGTGTCCTATTGGCATCGCATGAGACTGATTCTGTGCCATGTTCTGATGGGGGGAAATTACGTGCAGATGATGCTGATCAGATAGCTAAAGTGAGAGATTTGGAGAATTCGAGGTTTCATACTGTTGAGACAGAAATTCACAAGGAGAACACTCCAAGTACTGACATGTCTGAAGATGCTGTTTCTAGGAAGCGTGCGGCTACCCCGTCCGACTCCGATGATGTCTTGACCCCTGGACAACGTTCAGGGAAGAAGACGTGGTCGGAAATCACGGGTGGGGGGAGGTCGCGCGAGTCCAGGACAGCAGGTAATATCACGGGGATTGCCAAAGGTGCGGGAAGTGCTTTGGGTGCTTGCCGGCGCAAAGAGAAAAAGGGAGTGGTAGCCCCTAGAGGAAAGCCACCTTTTAACACAGTTAGGTGTGTAACTATTAATGTTAATAGTTTGAAATCTGTCAGAAAGTGTGTGCAGGTGCGCGAGTGGCTGAATCGTTTTGCAGTGGATGTGTGTTTTTTGCAAGAACATAACCATAAAGTAGGAAGTTTGTTTGAGATGGATGGTTATGACATTTATGTGACTCACTCCAGACGTCTGAAAGGTGGAGTGGCTGTGTTGATAAAAGCGACCAGCCCGTTTGTGCTGAGACATTGGGAGGAAGGGGGGGAGGGTCGCATGGTGCGAGTCGTGGGGGATTGGGGTAGCAGAAGGGTTGGTTTTGTAGGGGTATATGGGCCGGCTGAACATGATGTTAATATTAAAAATACTTTTGTTAGAGATATTATTTGAGGTCCCTGCCAGAAATTACAGTGGTAGGTGGTGACGAACTGTGTGGTGCGCCGTAAAGATGTTGAACCGAGGGGGACGGGGTTCTGTTCGCTTGTTTTGGGTGACTTGTTGTCTGGTTTGGGGTTGGTTGATTTACGCGGAGGACGTGACTTTGGGATTGAGCATACTTTTGTGCATAGGGGCTATGCGGCATGTTTAGATAGGGTGTATGTGTCTCGGCGGGTGGTCGTAATCAATGTGCGTGTATTGAACGTCTTTTTCTCTGACCACCGGGGAGTTTTTGTGGAGCTCGACTGGGGAGGTCTCCCGCATCGTTTTAAGGGATACTGGAAACTGAATACGCGGATGCTACAAAGTGTGGATGATAGGGAACTATTCGAGGACTTCTGGGCGTCTAAGGGAGTAGACTCCTGGGAGGGGTGGGATTTAGTACGACGGTGGGATGAGGTTGTGAAGCCTCGAATTAAGGATTTTTATGTGAATCGGTGTAAAGAGGCCACTCGCTTGGAGTATGGTTTTCAGAGGTACCTGGAGGGGTCATCTACGACAATGTTATGCACAGGGAGAGGCATCTGGGGTTTACCCAGTGGATGAGATCGATGCTATTAAAGAACAAATCCAAGTATTGAAAAATAAGGTTTTCGATGGGGCGCGCATTTCGAGTGGGATGGAGGAGGCTTTGTGGGGTGACAAGCCGTCTGCTTGTGTCTTACAAAGTCAGACACAAAGGCGAAAAGCGACTGAAATTGTGAGTTTAGTGGTGCAGGATGAAGTTGACGGGTATAGTGAGGGACAGGTCTTAACAACAACTGAGGGGATAAGTTTTTATGTCGATACTTGGAGTAAGATCCAGATGCAAAGTAAAGACGTGAGTGAGCATGCGATACAGGATTTGGGAAGAGGAGTACGATGCGAGTTAAATGATTATGATCGCCTTCTCATGGGTGGGCCTATATCTGAGGCAGAGGTGTGGGAGGCACTACAAGGAATGAGTAAGGGGAAGGCTCCAGGCATTGATGGCATCCCTTGTGAATTTTATATCAAACATTGGGAGGTAATACGGACTTTTATGGTTCGTTTACTCAATGCAATGATGGAGGGGGGGGGGTGTTAGGTCTGTCTCAGCGTACGGCAGTGTTGGTCTTAGTTAGGAAATGTGATGTGCCGTTAGTGATTAAGGACTACCGTCCCATATCGTTGATGTGTAGTGATTATAAACTATATGCGAAAATATTGATGAATAGAATTAAGGAAGTGTTTGATAAGGTAATCCATAAGAGTCAGTTTGGTGTGCCAGGTAGGTCAATGTATGATGGTCATGGGAATATCAGGGAGTTTGTTGAGGAATGCGGGGTGAGGGGTGGGGGTGGTGTTTTGGCTTTAGACTGGCGAGCTGCTTTTGATAGTGTGGAAAGAGAGGTTCTGTGGAAATTTATGAGATGGCAGGGTTTTGGAAATGAGGTCATCATGTGGGCCCGTTCGTTGTACAATGGAGCGGGTTTTAAAGTACAAATTAATGGCAAGTTAGGTGTTTTTGTACACTTGAGCAGGGGCATTCGTCAGGGATGCCCCAGGTCTCAAATGTTTTTTGCATGTATGCAGGACCCATTTTACTGGGCTGTTTGTGGGCGGGGAATTAAGACATCCTCGGGTCCGAGTAGTGGTCGACCGACCCTTGTGGGTTATGTTGATGATACTACTGTGTTATTACGTTCACAGGAGCAATTGGGTTTTGTTGGGAGACTTGTTGACATATTTGGCAAGGCTACGGGGATGTGTGTTAATAGAGAAAAATCGAAAATTATGGAGTTGGAGGAGTGGACTGTGGTTGATCGTATCACTATATGTGGTATTCATTATATGCGGGAGGTCGATCAGATGAGGGTGTGCAATTCGGGGAGGGTTGTACATAGTGTCTTGGGGCGCTTAAATAGTCTACGGCCGCGACATTTAACCCTGCATCAGAGGGCAGTGGTCATTAATGTCCTGCTTTATAGCAAAGTATGGCACGTTGCTGCACTGTATCCTCTGTTGCAGGGGGACGTCAAACGTCTTTTGCATAGAGTTTATCGATTTTTGTGGGGTTCAGGATGCGATTGGCTCACAAGAGCGGTGGAGGAGACACCACTGCATCAGGGAGGGTTGGGTCTCATTCCTCTAGAGGCTCGTGTGATGGCATGTTATGTGAAGCTTCGTTTTCTCCGACTGGGTGGGATGCATGGTGGGTTAAGTGAATTGTATCACGACCTGCGCAGGTGGTGGAGAGGGAGGAATTTACTTTGGTGCGACGCGATGCTTCGCATATTATTGAACATGAGGGACGTGCGCTGTGTAAAATTATGTACCTTAGAAAGGGCGGGTAGGGAGGTAGTCGTGGTGCGAGTTGAAGGAATGTATCCCATGTATGCGTGGGGTGATATATGGAGGCGATTTCAACAGTTGCGTTTGCCTGCTCAAGTACGGGAAGTGGTTTTTAAATTTTTACATGGAATCTTGCCGTCTGGGGTGGTGTTGTATAATAGGCGTTTGGAGGAAGACTGGGGTTGTCCGGCGTGCGGGATGGAGGAATCTGCTTTTCATGTGTATTTCTGAGAGACTTTAGGTATGGTACGAGAGTGGTTCAGTAGGGTTTTGCGTTTGGTAGGGGGGGGGGAGGTTTGTCGGTACTCCGGGCATTGAGTTTTGATGTAGGTGGGGTTGACTTGCGTGTACAACGTGCGGTGTCGTATGTTGTGGCCGATTATATTTTCGTGTCATGGGCTATGAGGCACGTTGATGGTAACAGTAGAATTAGGGTTTTAGCGGGGACGATTTATAGGACAAAATGTCGAAATAGGTTGGTATATGAGGGGAGATGGGAGAGACTTCCCGCCTGAATATAAAGCCTTGGAGTTACGAGATTTGAGATAGTTGTGAGTGTTCAGTGGGTAATCTAACGGGCTGGTCAGCTGTGTCTAATTGTGTTTGTCAAGTGCGTGAATGTTTTGTGTTCTCCGAGTTTGTGTGCGTCTCCTATGTAATGGTGATGACGAAATATCATACGTGCTTTGTATATACAACTTTTAGGAATGTTTCTCGTCATTTATGCCTCAATTACAAGTCATTGGTGTACATTTTGTACATGGTGTGCTTCCTAGCACAGTTGAAACGTTTTTCTTATTTCCGTTTATACTTTATGCCATGTCCGTGTGCTTTTCAATAATATATGTATCTATGCAAGTTTTCGTTTTCCTGTAAGCTGTGATGGAGCTTGAACTATATGTGGAGGCAGTATTTTTCAATGTGTGCATCTCATCAGTGTATAAGTTCACTTATAGCTGCTAGCATTTGCGTTTTATTGAGATGTCAAATATCACAGTGTATTTTCGTTTTGTTGTATTAGATATTTTCATTGTTGTGAATAGTAGCGTCATCCTGATCCATCTTTGAACTGTAATGCCTATTCTTAGTCCATGATAATAACCCCGTGGTAGTCGCCCAAATTAACGTATTGTTGTGGTCTTTAAGGCACCCGAGTTCTTAGATTAAGTCTTGGATACGTTGTGTGTTGGCAGGCGGAAGCCACGCCTAGTTATATGCCAGATGTTGTATCATGTTGTATAATACGTGATTGCTTGTGTATGTGTAATTCTGTGTGCTTGTTTTTGTCACATTGTTTATTTGTATAGTGTTTATATTTTCCAGTGTTTTGACTATTTATATAATAATCTAGTTAGTGCCTGGTATCTCGATGACATATTTTATGCACCCATAACTATTTATAAAACTGGGTTGTTTAAATGTGCGTGGATGTAGTGCGGATGACAAGAAACAGATGATTGCTGATGTTATGAATGAAAAGAAGTTGGATGTCCTGGCTCTAAGCGAAACAAAGCTGAAGGGGGTAGGAGAGTTTCAGTGGGGGGAAATAAATGGGATTAAATCTGGAGTATCTGAGAGAGTTAGAGCAAAGGAAGGGGTAGCAGTAATGTTAAATGATCAGTTATGGAAGGAGAAAAGAGAATATGAATGTGTAAATTCGAGAATTATGTGGATTAAAGTAAAGGTTGGATGCGAGAAGTGGGTCATAATAAGCGTGTATGCACCTGGAGAAGAGAGGAATGCAGAGGAGAGAGAGAGATTTTGGGAGATGTTAAGTGAATGTATAGGAGCCTTTGAACCAAGTGAGAGAGTAATTGTGGTAGGGGACCTGAATGCTAAAGTAGGAGAAACTTTTAGAGAGGGTGTGGTAGGTAAGTTTGGGGTGCCAGGTGTAAATGATAATGGGAGCCCTTTGATTGAACTTTGTATAGAAAGGGGTTTAGTTATAGGTAAAACATATTTTAAGAAAAAGAGGATAAATAAGTATACACGATATGATGTAGGGCGAAATGACAGTAGTTTGTTGGATTATGTATTGGTAGATAAAAGACTGTTGAGTAGACTTCAGGATGTACATGTTTATCGAGGGGCCACAGATATATCAGATCACTTTCTAGTTGTAGCTACACTGAGAGTAAAAGGTAGATGGGATACAAGGAGAATAGAAGCATCAGGGAAGAGAGGTGAAGGTTTATAAACTAAAAGAGGAGGCAGTTAGGGTAAGATATAAACAGCTATTGGAGGATAGATGGGCTAATGAGAGCATAGGCAATGGGGTCGAAGAGGAATGGGGTAGGTTTAAAAATGTAGTGTTAGAGTGTTCAGCAGAAGTTTGTGGTTACAGGAAAGTGGGTGCAGGAGGGAAGAGGAGCGATTGGTGGAATGATGATGTAAAGAGAGTAGTAAGGGAGAAAAAGTTAGCATATGAGAAGTTTTTACAAAGTAGAAGTGATGCAAGGAGAGAAGAGTATATGGAGAAAAAGAGAGAGGTTAAGAGAGTGGTGAAGCAATGTAAAAAGAGAGCAAATGAGAGAGTGGGTGAGCTGTTATCAACAAATTTTGTTGAAAATAAGAAAAAGTTTTGGAGTGAGATTAACAAGTTAAGGAAGCCTAGAGAACAAATGGATTTGTCAGTTAAAAATAGGAGAGGAGAGATATTAAATGGAGAGTTAGAGGTATTGGGAAGATGGAGGGAATATTTTGAGGAATTGTTAAATGTTGATGAAGATAGGGAAGCTGTGATTTCGTGTATAGGGCAAGGAGGAATAACATCTTGTAGGAGTGAGGAAGAGCCAGTTGTGAGTGTGGGGGAAGTTCGTGAGGCAGTAGGTAAAATGAAAGGGGGTAAGGCAGCTGGGATTGATGGGATAAAGATAGAAATGTTAAAAGCAGGTGGGGATATAGTTTTGGAGTGGTTGGTGCAATTATTTAATAAATGTATGGAAGAGGGTAAGGTACCTAGGGATTGGCAGAGAGCATGCATAGTTCCTTTGTATAAAGGCAAAGGGGATAAAAGAGAGTGCAAAAATTATAGGGGGATAAGTCTGTTGAGTGTACCTGGTAAAGTGTATGGTAGAGTTATAATTGAAAGAATTAAGAGTAAGACGGAGAATAGGATAGCAGATGAACAAGGAGGCTTTAGGAAAGGTAGGGGGTGTGTGGACCAGGTGTTTACAGTGAAACATATAAGTGAACAGTATTTAGATAAGGCTAAAGAGGTCTTTGTGGCATTTATGGATTTGGAAAAGGCGTATGACAGGGTGGATAGGGGGGCAATGTGGCAGATGTTGCAAGTGTATGGTGTAGGAGGTAGGTTACTGAAAGCAGTGAAGAGTTTTTACGAGGATAGTGAGGCTCAAGTTAGAGTATGTAGAAAAGAGGGAAATTTTTTCCCAGTAAAAGTAGGCCTTAGACTAGGATGTGTGATGTCACCGTGGTTGTTTAATATATTTATAGATGGGGTTGTAAGAGAAGTAAATGCGAGGGTCTTGGCAAGAGGCGTGGAGTTAAAAGATAAAGAATCACACACAGGGTGGGAGTTGTCACAGCTGCTCTTTGCTGATGACACTGTGCTCTTGGGAGATTCTGAAGAGAAGCTGCAGAGATTGGTGGATGAATTTGGTAGGGTGTGCAAAAGAAGAAAATTAAAGGTGAATACAGGAAAGAGTAAGGTTATGAGGATAACAAAAAGATTAGGTGATGAAAGATTGAATATCAGATTGGAGGGAGAGAGTATGGAGGTGGTGAACGTATTCAGATATTTGGGAGTGGACGTGTCAGCGGATGGGTCTATGAAAGATGAGGTGAATCATAGAATTGATGAGGGAAAAAGAGTGAGTGGTGCACTTAGGAGTCTGTGGAGACAGAGAACTTTGTCCTTGGAGGCAAAGAGGGGAATGTATGAGAGTATAGTTTTACCAACGCTCTTATATGGGTGTGAAGCATGGGTGATGAATGTTGCAGCGAGGAGAAGGCTGGAGGCAGTGGAGATGTCATGTCTGAGGGCAATGTGTGGTGTGAATATAATGCAGAGAATTCGTAGTTTGGAAGTTAGGAGGAGGTGCGGGATTACCAAAACTGTTGTCCAGAGGGCTGAGGAAGGGTTGTTGAGGTGGTTCGGACATGTAGAGAGAATGGAGCGAAACAGAATAACTTCAAGAGTGTATCAGTCTGTAGTGGAAGGAAGGCGGGGTAGGGGTCGGCCTAGGAAGGGTTGGAGGGAGGGGGTAAAGGAGGTTTTGTGTGCGAGGGGCTTGGACTTCCAGAAGGCATGCGTGAGCGTGTTTGATAGGAGTGAATGGAGACAAATGGTTTTTAATACTTGACGTGCTGTTGGAGTGTGAGCAAAGTAACATTTATGAAGGGATTCAGGGAAACCGGCAGGCCGGACTTGAGTCCTGGAGATGGGAAGTACAGTGCCTGCACTCTGAAGGAGGGGTGTTAATGTTGCAGTTTAAAAACTGTAGTGTAAAGCACCCTTCTGGCAAGACAGTGATGGAGTGAATGATGGTGAAAGTTTTTCTTTTTCGGGCCACCCTGCCTTGGTGGGAATCGGCCAGTGTGATAATAAAAAAAAAAAAATAACTATTTTGTACCCGAGTTTTCAATAAAATATAAAAAAAAATGATTGGTGTGCCATAGGTTCGCTTTGAAGTAACCAACACTTACTACGATCCCACATTTTGACATTAACCTGCATCTGGTTTTTGCTAGGTTTTATCGAGTAAAATCGTTCACTGTAGTAAATATATAAAGGACTACTGACTACCTGGATCTATGAGTAATTTAACGATCTGCAAACTAATTCTGTTTTATTTTCTTTATAACCATTCAACGTAATTATGAGCCATTAATTTTTATTTTTTTATATTTAAAACGTTATATTACAACATAAAAAATAAATATATAGAAAACCACCATCCCTTAAACAGGTATCCAAAATAGAATTCATAAGCACAGTACACCATATGAATTGCGCAACATTCCGACAGTCGCTATATACACTTGGAGCCACCTAGGATGTTCATCATGCATAAGTAAACATCAGACAAGAGCTTTGTGGCCCACATGTCATCCTACCACAAAAATACACTAAAACACATTCTATAATAAATCATATACCCCTATCTCCTCCACCACAATCATTATATAATCACATAGCAAAACCTATAGCACATGTTTAGGAACATATTTTATAATACTTAAAAACATTACGACAAAATAATATTTCAAAATATCAGTACATAAATAATCTAACATGCATCCTTAATCTTTTACTAAAATTTACTTTACATCGTAACACTCACAGAATGATAATACACTAGGTCCAGTGAACCTTCTAACTCAACCATCTGACATCACATTTATCTGTTATATACAATGTACCACTAACCACCACCTTGACCATCCCCCAAATGCCTTCCACTCAAGGCTTCAAAACCATAATATTGCCACTTACGGCGTACATTACACATTACATAATAATGACTGATATTCATACCAGAGCTAGCAATACTCAGATATTTAACAACGTGTCACAGCGCTGAAGAACTGTTATATATATGTTATTTAAAACCATACATAAGACTATGTTAAGTTTATAATTCCAACACTTGTGACAATTACCATCAAAAGTGGTAGTATTGATCATGGCGTAGAATTTCTTACGTAAATATCTCCCCTTCACCCCATAGGAACATAACTAGTATTACCAAAAGATTGGCATATATACAAACTTTCATCAAACGTTCATCAGATATTACATTACTATATTGACAATGGAGTGTCTCATCACCCCAAAAAGTATTTACAATATTTTTCCCTAAAAAAAAAAAAAAAAAAAAAACATACATACATGAAAGTTTGTTATTAACCACTAAATTGTGCATCGGTTATATTTTGAACTTAGCCATAAAAATAAATTAACCCTCGACACCATTTTTACCTTACATCTCATCTTGATTACCCCAATAACGCCAAACACAGGGAGCTTTCGTATCTATGAACATTACTTGTACACACCACACACTACATTTACACACATTCACCTCCATACCCAAAGCCATTCACACGCGCACAGTTTACTTGTTCCATTCCTGCAACAGCAACGAAACTTTATACCATTACACACAGTGATTCAAAACAAGCGATGTAAATCCATATGTAAATATCATCTATAAACCTTATACACAGAAACAGCACAACACTGTTCATACGGAATTATACAAAAACCATACAGTAGACCTAAACAATGGCCCCCAAAAAACCACCAATAACACGTTCTCGCTGATGTGAACATATACACTAACATTGGAATCAACCAATCTCTAGAATTGCATACTGCATATAACTTAGCATTATTAACCTCCTAAGTTTTTAACAAGGCCTTGAATTATACATTCAAACCAAAAGAAAAAACTTTACACACTGGAATCGGACAAGTTATCACCCTACCATAATCCGTTAGACTCCATACCCTCCACCCATTCATTCGCTAAAACCGTTCCCATACACACCACCACCACCTACAACCCCTACATGGTTATCACTGCGCCAATTGTAGGAGACGACTGACTAAGCCCTCTTTCCCCTCCAGCCCTGACGAATCTGTTTTACGTATAAAGCTTCCACCCTCGGCTCCAAAGCAAAAAGACCCACTCCCCCTCTGCGCACATTTGACATCACCCCCTCCTTGCTCAGCCATGCTCTCCCAAAACCCCAAACAATGTAAAGCTCGTCTCTATTTCTTGTACGTCCTGTGTCCTCAAAGGATACACTTCCGCTATACCCCAAACCTTACTATAAACCAGCGAATTAACTATTACCACCCTCTGCTGTAATGCGACATCTCACACCCGTAAACCCTGTAACCTACTCACTTTCTCCACCACCCACTCTGAATTTACCTGTCTAGCCTCCTGAGCATTCGCCATGTATAAAACTCCACAAATCTTCAAATTATCCACCACTGCCCACCCAAACTCCAACCCCAAGCCGCCCCCCCCCCACCAAGCACCTACCTCTAGTAAACATGATTTTACCCTATTCACTCTCATGCCAGACGCCTCCCCAAAAAGTCCCAACACCCTCCCCACCGTACGCAATCCCTCCACCCCTTCTATCAGGATAGTGGTGTCATCCACATACTCCACAATGCCTAAGCACCCCTCCCTCTCCCCATTTAATGTCCCCACCCCCTCAACGAGCCCATAGAATGGATGCTGCATGCACGCAAACAGAATTTGAGAAAGAGGGCACCCCTGCCTCAATCCCCTCTCCATTTTAACCAGCCCTCCCAATCTGCCATTAACTTGGGCCCTTACCATAGCCGATGATTATAGCATACCAACCCACTGCACCACTCCCAGTCCAAACCCCAGATGCAACAAACAAGCCCTCAAAAATTTTCTATCCACACAGTCATATGCATTCTCCCAATCTATACCCAAAAGTCCTCCCCCCTCGCAACCCTCCAAAAAGTCCCTTATGTGCCCATGCCCAGCTCTCATACTTCTTCCCGGTATACCCATCTGCCCCCTATGTATAACCTCACCAATCTCACTCTTCATCCTATTACCTAATATATTTGCAAAAATCTTGTAGTCAGAACACATTAGTGAAATAGCTCTATACGCACTTAAAACACTCCCCACTTGCTTTTTGCAAACCAACACAACCACTAATGCTTTGTGTCTGCCCTAGCTTGCCCTCCCGCAGCATACAATTCATGATCCCCACCAGACAAGTCTTAATATGCTCCCAGTGAACTATAAAAATCATTTGAAATCCCATCTATGCCCGGCGCTTTGCCGGTACTCATGTTGAACACTGCCTTAACTTCCCCTACGCTAATCTCTCTTCACATCTCCATCTCCCCTTTCTTCCCTAATCCCCCCTGAACACTTCCCCCCCCCCTTTCTCCATTTCTCTAAACCAGAAATCAGCATAA
>NC_091292.1:41469286-41476786 GCF_038502225.1 Cherax quadricarinatus
AAGGATGATGGGGAAATGTGTGAGCAGCAAAGGACTGCTGTCGTGGTATTAGTTCCAAAAGGTGGACAGACTACGGTAGAGGATTTCCGAGCAATATTGCTTATGTTTGGTGATAAGTTATTTGCAAGGATATTAGGGAATAGAATAAAAAAGGTGATAGGTAAAGTAATTGAGGACAATATGGGGTACTGGGTAGGTCAATGTATGAAGGGCATGGAGTTATTAGAAGTTTTATAGAGCAGAGGGAGGAGTTGGGGGGTGGGGGTGTTTTGGCATTGGATTGGAGAGCAGCTTATCAAATCAAGTTTATTCTCTATAAGTATTACAATGCTGAGAATTTGGATAGTGTGTGGTTTACATGTTTTAAAATACTAATTACAGAGGGGGGCCACTTGAACACCTAGCATGGCTTGGCATTTCGGGCAGACTTAGATTAATTCTTAACTTTAAAATATTACAAATTATGAGGTAAGTTGATATTATGGCTAAGTGACTAAATACTATTTTAGAGTTCAGCAATGTTAATGCTTTTGTTTTCACACAATACATAGTTTCAGTATTGGAGTATCACAGGCCAACTTATGACTAGTTAGGATTCATTATTTTAAGATTAAGATTAATATTTCTGTGTTTATGGTCAAGTGGGTAAGTGTGAACCACCAGGTGGTATTCATGTAAGAATTGACAGGGTGTATCAGGGATGTAAGATGTTTTCTAATGGTAGTTTTGAAGGTGATGAATGTGTCTGCAGTTCTAGAGTATTCAGGGAGGGTGTTCCAGATTTTAGGGCCTTTGACATACATTGAATTTTTGTAAAGGTTTAGTCGGACACTGGGAATGTCAGAGATGTTTGTGTCTGGTGTTGTGCCTGTGGGTTCTGTCAACTATCAAGAAAGCATTTTAGGTCAAGGTTAATATTGGAATTTAAGGTCCTGTAGACGTACATTGCACAGTAGTAAGTGTGGATGTACTGAACAGGGAGTAAGTTCAGATCTATGAAGAGTGGGGGGTGTGTTGCCAGGGATGGGATTTAGTGATTATTCTTACTGCGGCTTTTTGTTGGTTTATTATTGGCTTTAGGCGAGTTGCAGCAATTGATCCCCAAGCACAAATAGCATAGGTGAGGTATGGATAAATAAGCGAGTGGTGTAGTGTGAGAAGGGCATTTTGCGGCACGTAGTATCGTATCTTGGAGAGAATAGTGTAGAGAGGGATGCGTTATGGAGGTTCATGCATTGGCAGGGATTTGGGAGGGAAATTATATCTTGAGCAAAAACATTGTATCATGGAGCATCTACGAGAGCACAGGTTAATGGAAGGCTAGGTGTTAACATTCAGATGGGAAGGGGTTTGCGATAGGGATGCCCTCTGTCGCAAATATTGTTTGCGTGCCTCCAGGGTCCCTTTTATAGGGCAGTTAGGTGGAGTATCGCAGGTGGAGGGGTTAGTACTGAACAAGAGGGTGGAGCGGGTATTGTGGGCTATGTGGATGACACGGCTGTTTTGGCGAGGGATGAGAGGGCTTTACAAAAGGTAGGAAAGGTGGTAGACGTGTTTGGTGAGGCGACTAGGATGGAAATTAATGTGGCAAAGTCTAAGTATATGGACCTGGGCAATAACGTAAATAGAGGCGAGACTGTAGAGAGCGGGTGGAGTGTGGTGGATCAGCTGTTGATTTGTGGGATAGTGTACGTTAAGAATGATAGGGTCGCAAAAGAGGTAAATTGGATGCGCACCGCGGATGGGGTTTGAAACGATTGGGAAGTTTGAGGACAGTGCAGCTAACGTTGCATCAGAGGGTTATTGTGACGAACGTCCTGTCGTATAGCAAGCTTTGGCACGTGGTGGCAATATACCCACTGAGGCAGCGAGAGGTGCAACGGTTGCAACATGGAATTTTCAGATTAATATGGGGATCGGGTTGTAACTGGCTAAGTAGAGGGGTGGTGATGCTTCCCGTTAGTCGGGGAGGGGCTGGGGCTTATACCTTTAGAAGAGTGTATGATGAGTGTATCTAAAACGCGGCTATTTTAGGGAGGTGGAGGAGAGGGGGGCTAGAAAGACTGCTTATGGATACGCAACAATGGTGGAGGGTAGGGATTTAATGATTGGCGAGGTCATGTTGCGGGTTTTAATGATGGTGAGGGATCCGGGTCGCCTCAAATTGAGTGTTCTTGAGAGGGCAGGGGGTGGGTCTGTGGTGGCGGCAGTTGAGGGGGCATACCCAATGTATGCGTGGGGGAATATCTGGAAATGTTTACGGCAATTGCGTGTTAAACCAGGTGTAAGGGAGGTAATGTTTAGGTTTTTACATGGAATCTTGCCGTCTGGTGTTGTGTTATTTAATAGGAGACTAAGGGAGGGTGGGGAGTGCAAAGCGTGTGGATGTTTGGGGACTTTTTCATGCGGTGTATTTTTGTAATTGTTTAGAAGCTGTGAGGGTATGGTTAAGTAGGGTGGTTAGGTTAGTGGGTGGGGAAGGGTTACAGGTGTTAAGGGTGTTAAGTTTAGATATAGGTGGGATGAGTCAGATGGTGGTGAATGCGGTTGCGTATGTGGTCACTGATTTTATTTATACGTCTTGAGCCATGAGGGAGGTGGGTGTGGATGAAAGAATAAAGGTGTTAGCGGCCACCATTTATAGAGCCAAGTGTCGCAATAGGGATCTTTATGGGGGAAGGTGGGAGACAGTGTTTACTGAGGGATACCGGAGTTTTAAGTTGAAGGATTTACGGGATTTAAGTGTAAAGTAAGGGGTAACGGCGGGCTAGTTTCTTGAGTGGGGATGTGGGGATGGCTTTTAGAGTGATTGGATTTGTCCTGATACATTTGTGCTTTTCCTGTGTAGCGAGTTGGGTGTGGGCAGTGGTATTACACATGTGTTTCCTTTATGTTGTGAAGATTTTGGATAGTACATGTACGTAGTGTATTGGAGCACTACATCATTGTGTATATGACGTGAGTGAAAGGGTAGAATCTTACAGTATTTGTGCGAGAATGACCGTTCGTTATTGTGAGAGCGTCTTCAAAGATGTTATAGAAAGCACATACTTCGTGATGTTACTAAGGTCTGCCATATGACTGTTTAGAATATGCTGTGATACAAAGTCCGGGGCTTTCCTTCTTGTAGGAAGCATTCTGTAGGGCACAATATCTGTATATCGGAAGGCTCGGAAGAGTAAATAGCTGTAATGAGCAACGTGGCACAGTATTTAATATTATGTGAGATTGTATTTTGGCACATAAGGCCTGACATATAATGTTTCAGAGGCCTGGTTAAGATTATATAGTACATGTCGTGTGACACCATGTGCAGGGTAGTGTTATATTTTTTAGGTACACGCTGTTTGTTTCCCTTTGGTATTTTAATGTTTCAAGTCACATGTAAGAGTATCTGTAAGGTAATATAAAAATGTATATTGATTTTGTGCAAATACACAATTTTAGATGACTTTGTTGGAGCAGGTATGCAGACGAGCTCAAGTAGCAGTGTATGTCATGTTTTAATACTGCTATAGGGTATATAGTGTATGAAGAAGTCTTGGGTGGATTGCACCCGTGTTGAGATATAGAGTATATTATCCTTGTATGCTAGGCAAAGTTTTCATAATTGATACTTAGAGCAAGTAGTATCCTGCGCTCTTATAGTATGTCATTGTTTTGTTGGTATTTGATGAGGGGGGGGGTACCTTTTTACTTCCAGAGCACATATGTACGACTTTATAAATGTACCTTTGGTGGGGAGGATGTATAGGTTTTAATGGTATGTGGTGAGGCTTTTACCTTTAAGAATTGTTTTGTATATAAAACTTGACAAGCTGTATAAGTGTGCTGGAGTAGATTATCTGAATATGTTGTTGGTACACTTGTGTGAAGCGTTTCTTTCTTTTTTGGATTGTGTATACGTATGTTGTACTTTAATTTGCTGTTCCATGTCGATTGGTTTAGTGACATATTTTTGCTTCCATGTATAATGTATACTGTATATTAAAACTAAAAAAAAATAAAAAAAAAAAGTCATCTTCAAGGTGAAAGATCCCTCTGGCAGCCCCATATAAGGCCCATCCTTCCACACTCCCAACTCTGCCGAATGGATCTTGCCATATCTGCAGAATACCGCCACATCATATTCCAAGGCCTCAAAGGGGACATTTCTCACCTTTACCCACATTACATAGCTTGATACGTCATGTAGGCAGACCTCCACTGCAGAATTAACGGTCATTCTCTTTTCTTGAAACGTGTCGACTATGCTGGAGTAAAACCCAGCACTCTTGAATTTTATGAATATCCTCTGCACTCCATTCACTGCTACACCATACAGCTCGTCGTTTGGTATGCTGTACACATCGCGGATGATACTTGGCAGAAGCACCTGCATTGCAGAACTGCTCAGGGTACCACATACCAGCTCCACAGACAGTATTTACTCGGCGTCCATGTCTGTCCACCATTTTGAATGCTCAAAACAGGAAAATGCGCAGTAAAACCAACTGAAGCAGGAGCGTCTGCACAGCAGGTCCACACGACCCAAGAGCAATAAGGACAATGAGCCATTATTGCTTTGCTTATAGTTTTTTCCAATATGGCGTAAAGTGTAAGGAGGAGGGTAAATACTGTAGGCATCCAGCTGGTTCGCGGGGCGATTTCGTCGCAAGCTGCTCCTGTGCTGTTGTTGTTAAGTTGTTGAACACCGGCGTCTATGAGAGGCTGGTAGAGAAATACCAGGATGTGCGATTGGACGTCAATTCTATAGAGAGTCCGCCTTCATGACGTCTCTAGGCATTATACATGGGTTAGAGTGTGAAATGTACAGTTTGAGGCTGATGAAATGGATATACGCAATGTTTTCAAAGACTACGGGACCGTTCACCTGGCACAGCCCGGCAAGTGGGTAGAAGGTGCATATGTGGGATTCCCAGAGGGCACGTTTTCACCGAATGAAGATACGGCACCCCATACCGTAATATGTTATATTGGAGGCCTTCAGGACTCGGCTCATGGTGTCCTATGCTGGGCAACGCAGGACCTGTAGGCGTTGTGGTGGTTTTGATCACCTTGCTGCACATTGTGAACAACAGACTCTACTTCATGGTTTATAATGTACTGCCGCAGGGGAATCTGGGCAAGTTGGACGTGCTCTTGAGCTACAGGAAGGACGTGGGCCTGGTCGTCTGTGGAGTGAGGAGGTGGAGCGAGCAGAGGCAGTGGCGGGTGTGGAACTGATGGCCCCTGTGGCTGGGAGCCCTGTGGGACCCATTTTGCCTGATGGTGGGGGACGGCATGGTTCGGCGGAGGAAGCCATCGACGAGGTCCTAGAGATGGTGCTCGCCTCGCTGTTTCCCCAGTCCGATGGAGAGGGCGAGTCGGCAATGAGGGCTGGTGTGAGGAATGCTGCAGACCTGTGTGGACAGCAAAATGAGCCCATCGACTTGTGGTGTCTCAAGGGGCAATGTGCCCAGATGGTAGGAAGGTTGGACATGTGGTGGTGGAGGTGGAGGTTCACCATGAGGTATCACAGGAGGTGAAGATGGAAACAGGTGGAGACACGCTGAAGCATGAGGCTGTGACATCGGATTCAGATGATATCCTGACTCGAGCACAGAGGACCAGCAAGGTAGGTGGTGGTGGAGGAGGATGGTGGTGGTCCCTCGGGGACTTTGGACCTGGAGCTGGCCCAGGGAGAAGTTAAGGCTGCCAGTAGACACATGCATAAAGGAGTTTCTTGTGCCGGCATAGAGTGGATGTTGTATTTGTGCAAGAGCACAATATCAAGGTGGGGCGTGTATTGGAGGTGAATGGATATAGGACTTTTGTGACGCAGACTGGACGCTTGAAGGGAGGAGTAGGAGCCCTACTCCGGGAGGCTAGCCCATTTGTGGTTAGTAGAAGTGAAGGGGGGAGTGAGGGGCGTATTATCAGAGTGGATGGATGGTGGATGGGCGACCAAGTGGCGTTAGTGTGTGTGTACGCACCCGTGGAGAGCGATGCACGTCTGAAAGTGGATTTTGTGAGGGATGAGCTCGTTTATTATTTGTTCTTTACCACCTGTTGCTATTGTGGGAGGGGATTAGAATTGTGTTATTCACAGGGCAAACATTGAGCCGCATGGAGCAGGGCATTTTTCAACTATCCTAGGTGATCTTCTGAGAGATGTGTATGTGACGTATTTGGGGGTGGGGCTTGGGAGGTGGAGCACACTTTTGTTAAACATGGATATGCAGCAAGGCTAGATCGGGTGTACATCACAAAGCAGGTAAGAGTGGAGTCCTTGCGTATGGTGGAGGTGGAATATTCTGATCATAGGGCGGCTGTGGTAGACATGGGGTGGGATGGGCTGGCCAGGAGGTGTAAGAGTTATTGGAAACTAAATACGAGGATCCTGGGTGATGAGGAGGGGCAGGGAGGATTCGAGATGTTGTGGGCAGAGCTCAGTGAGGAAAGGCGGGGCATAGAGGATTTACTGGGGTGGTGGGACGGGGTGGCTAAGGCACGAATACGAAAGTTTTATGCGAGGGAGGGGAAACGCATAATGCAACAATCATGTGGGCTCCTTCAGTACCTAGAGGGTAGGTTGAGGGATTGCTATGAGAGAGGTGGATACGGGAGTATATCCTGTGGAGGAGATAGAAACATTGAAGGGAAGGATTTGTGAGCTGCAAAATGAACGGTTTAATGTGGTGCATGTGCAGGGGGTGGAGGTTGAAGAGGTGTTATGGGGCGATCGACTGTCGGCATGTGTTTTACAGGGTCAGCAGCGACGTCGGATGGCCGCTGAGGTTGGTAGGTTAGTCGTCCACTCTGAAGTGGGGGGTTATCGTGAGGGGACGAGTGGTTATGCGGATGCATGGTATGAGCAGTATTTGGGAAGTAGTGCAGTGGGAGGTGCAGCATTGCATAGCATCTGTGAACTAGTGCATGTTCATTGGGGAGTAGTGATCGAGTAGCGCTGGGTGGGGAGATAGACGAGGGCAAGGTTTGGCGGGCATTAGGGAGTATGCGTACGGGAAAGGCTCCTGGGATTGATGGATTACCCTGTGAATTTTACCTGCAGAATTGCAAGTTAATGCATGAATTCCTGGTGGAATTAATGAATATCATGGAGGAGAAGGGGTGTTGAGGGAGTTGAAAGTCACAGCAGTGGTTGTTCTGGTCCCAAAGGGAGAGGTCCAGAATACCTTAAAGGATTATCGGGCGATATCTTTACTTTGTGTAGATTATAAATCGTTTGCTAAAATACTGGGAAATCGCCTGAAATGTGTAGTGGGGCGTGTCGTATCTGGAGGGGAATATGGGTTGCCTGGCAGATCTATGCTCAAGGGCCACGGACGTCTTAAGTGGTTTGTAGAGGGTTTGGGGGAAAGAGGGGAGCTTACTTGCTTTGGATTGGCAGGGAGCATATGGCCGTGTGGAATGGGAGACATTGTGGCAGATCCTTCTAAAGCAGGGATTTGGGGAAGAAGTTGTGGAATGGGTGGAGACATTGCATCGAGGGGTGTG
>NC_091292.1:41481786-41506786 GCF_038502225.1 Cherax quadricarinatus
AGGGAGGCAGAGAGAGAGGCGAGGAGAGAGGAGAGTGAGGAGAGAGCCGAGAGAGAGAGGGAGCGAGAGAGAGGAGAGAGCGAGAGAGAGAGAGAGCGAGAGAGAGAGAAGAGTGAAGAGAGAGAGAGAGCGAGAGAGAGAAGAGCGAGAGAGAGAGAGCGAGAGAGAAGAGAGAGCGAGAGAGAGTGAGAGAGAGAAGAGCGAAGAGAAGAGAGAGTGAGAGAGAGAGAAGAGCGAGAGAGAGACAGAGAGCGAGAGAGAGAGAGCGAGAGAGAAGAGTGAGAGAGAGAGAAGGCGAGAGAGCGAGAGGGAGAGAGAGCGAGAGAGAGCGAAGGAGCGAGAGAAGCGAGAGAGGCGAGAGAGAGCGAGAGAGAGCGAGAGAGAGAGAGCGAGAGAGAGAAGATGACAGAGAGACAGAGGACCTTGGAGCAAGAGAAGCGAGAGAAGAAGAGAGAATGAGCGAGACAAGCGAGCGAAGAAGCGAGCGAGAAGAAGAAGCTGGCAAGAGAGAAGAGCGAGAAGAAGCGAGAGAGAGTGAGAGAGAGAGCGAGAGAGGAAGATGGGAGAAGAAGAGCGAGAGAGAGAAGAGCGAGAGAGAGAGTCAAGAGAAGAAGAGTGAGAGAGAGAAGCGAGAGAGAAGAGCGAGAGAGAGAGCGAGAGAGAGAGCGAGAGAGAGACAGAGCGAGAGAAGAGAAGCGAGAGAGAGAGCGAAGAGAAGACAGAAGAGCGAGAAGAAGACAGAAGAGCGAGAGAGAGAGAGCGAGAGAGAAGAGAGACAGAGAGACAAGAAGCCTGTGAGAGAAGAAGGAAGAGCGAGAGAGAGAAGAGAAGCGAGAGAAGAGAGAAGAGCGAGAGAGAAGAGAGAGCGAGAGAAGAGAGAAGAAGCGAAGAGAGAGAAGAGCGAGAGAGAAGAGAGCGAGAGAGAAGAGCGAGAGACAGAAGAGAGCGAGAAGAGAGAGAAGAGCTAGAGAGAGCGAGAGAGAAGAGACTGAGAGAGAGAGAAGCGAGAGAAGAAGAGCGAGAGAAGAGAGCGAGAGAGAGAAGCGGGGAGAGAGAAGAGCGAGAGAGAGGAGCGAGAGAAGAGCGAGAGAGAGAGTGAGAGAGAAGAGCGAGAGAAGAGAGAAGCGAGAGAGAAGAGCGAGAGAGAGAGCGAGAGAGAGAGTGAGAGAGAGGAAGCGAGAGAGAGAAGAAGCGAGAAGACAGAGAGCGAGAAGAGACAGAGCGAGAGAAGAGCGAAGAGACAGAGCGAGAGAGAAGAGCGAAGAGACAAGAGAGCGAGAGAGAGAGCGAAGACAAGAAGAAGCGAAGAGAGAAGAAGCGAGAGAGAGAGCGAGAGAAGCGAGAGAGAGAAGCGAGAGGAGAGAAGAGCGAGAGAAGAAGAGCGAGAGAGAAGAGCGAAGAGAGAAGCGAGAGAGAGAGCGAGAGAAGAGAGCGAGAGAGAAGAGCGAGAGAGAGTGAGAAGAGAGAGAAGTGAAGAGAGAGAAGCGAGAGAGAGAGAGCCAGAGAGAGTTGAGAGAGAGAGCGAGAGAGAGAAGCGAGAGAGAGAGCGAGAGAGGAGAGCGAGAGAGAGAGCGAGAAGAGAGAGCTGAGAGAGAGAGAGCGAGAGAGAGAGAGTGAGAGAGAAGGCGAGAGAGGGAGAGCGAGAGAGAGAGAGAGAGCAGAGAGAGAAGGCGAGAGAGCGAGAGAGAGAGAGGGAGAGAGAGAGAGCGAGAGAGAGAGTGAGAGAGAGAGGCGAGAGAGAAGGTCAGAGAGAGAGAGCGAGAGAGAGAAGGCGAGGAGAGAGAAGAGCGAGAGAGAGAAGAGCCCGAGAGAAGAGAGGGAGCGAGAGGGAGAGAGGCGAGAAAGAGAGTGAGAGAGAGAGGCGAGAGAGAGGAGGCGAGAGAGAGTGAGAGAGAGAGAGGAGGAGGAGAGAGAGAGAGAGAGAGAGAGAGAGAGAGAGAGAGAGAGAGAGAGGGGCGAGAGAGGCGAGAGAGAGAGAGAGAGCGAGAGAGGGAGGCGAGAGAGAGAGAGAGCGAGAGAGAGAGCGAGAGAGAGGAAGAGCGAGAGAGAGTTAGAGAGTGAGGAAGGCGAGAGAGAGCGAGGAGGCGAGAGTGAAGGAGAGAGAGGCGGAGAGCGAGAGGCGAGGAGAGAGAGCGAGAGCGAGAGAGAAGAGACGTCTCATCTTCTCCCGCCTGGACCCATCCTGGATGGATTCTGTCATTTCAGCAGAGCCTTCAACATAGGAGGGATGTGGGTGGCCTTACTGTTGCGCATGGTACAAGGCCAATATTGTCAAAATACCACCACTTGGATCCACTTCCCGAGAGGACAGCGCAAACGAAATGCTTTTATGCCACAAGACGGCAAGGGCAGAGCAGCAACCTTCACTCTGGCTGTATTTCTTCCCTTCTCCAGAACATCACTCCATCTGAGATCATACATACCCAGGATGACTCGCTCGAGTATGGAACACATTCGTTCAAGCAATGTGATGTCCAACAAGATAATGTCAGCTTGATCAAATGAAAATGCTGGCCCACAGATGGCAAACCAACTTCATCCTGTTCCCTACTTGTATGTTCCTCATAAGCAATAAAAATAAGCTCAAATGAGCTGATGTAGGTAAGTTCAGCTCTTAGCTTATCAATAAAGATTAGGAATCTAACCTGTAAATAGCTTGTCAAGCTAAAGCTAGGGATCCTCCTTGAACCTTGTCAAACCATGTGTAAACAAAGGAGCGAAGAGAGAGGCAGAGCTGAGAGAGAGAGAGAAGAGAGGTAGAGGAGCGAAGAGAGAGAGAGAGAAGAGCGAGAGAGAGAGCGAGAGAGAGCGAGGAGGCAGAGAAACAGGAGGCGAGAAGCGAGAGCGAGAAGCGAGAGAGAGAGAGAGAGTGAGAGAGAGAGAGCGAAGAGAGAGAGAGTCAGAGAGAGAGAAGAGAGAGAGAGTCAGAAGGCAGAAGAGAGAGAGAGAGCGAGAGAGCGAGGAAGGCAGAGAGAGAGCAGAGAGAGAGAGCGAGAGAGAGTACAGAGAGACAGAGAGGGCAGAGAGAGAGGCGAGAGAGAGAGAGGAGAAGCGAGAGAGAAGAGCAGAAGAGAGAGCAGAGAAGAGCGAGAGAGAGAGAGAGAGTGAGAGAGAGACAGAGAAGAAGAGAGGACAGAGAGTCAAGAGAAGAGAGAGAGAGAGTGAGAGCAGATATATATAGTTTAAAGTATAGTTACATGGGTTTACTACATACATAGTTTGCATACATAGTTGGTTTACATATATAAGGTCTATAGACAGAAGGCCTACATATATATATGGCCTACAGAGACAGATGGCTCTGCAATGGCTCAGCAGGCCTACTGGCAAGGCTCAGGCAAAGGCAGGCCAGGCCAGCAGCTCACAATCATGGCTCTGCAGGCTCAGGGTTTCGAGAGAGAGAGAGCGAAGAGAGAGAGAGAAGGCAGAGAGAGAGAGAGAGAGAGAAGAGAGAGAGAGAGAGGCAAGAGAGAGGGAAGCGAGAGAGAGAGGCGAGAGGAGGCGAGAAGAGCGAGAAGGAGCGAGAAGAGCGAGGAGAAGCGAGAGAAGGCGAGAGAGGCGAGAAGGAGCGAGAGGCGAGAAGAGAGCGAGAGAGAAGAGAGAGAAGGCGAGAGAGAGAGCGAGAGAGAGAAGGCGAGAGAGAGAGAGAGAGAGAGAGAGAGAGAGGAGAGAGAGAGAGAGGGAGGCGAGGAGACAGAGGAGCGAAGAGAGAGAGTGAGAGAGAGCGAGAGAGAGAGCGAGCGAGAGAGAGCGAGAGAGCGAGAGAGAGAGCGAGAGAGCGAGAGAGAGAGAGAGCGAGAGAGAGAGCGAGAGAGAGAGCGAGAGAGAGAGCGAGAGAGAGAGCGAGAGCGAGAGAGCGAGAGAGCGAGAGAGCGAGGTTTAGATGTAAACGAGGGAAGGTTCAGTGTGGTTAGTAGGTGTTAGATGTACCTATGATGACAGCTGGATTAAGCGTGTGATCCAGTTTGGTAGTGGGGATATTAGGTTTATACTTTTGCCTAAGTGTCCCACAGGATGATTGCATTACTCTGTATATAACGCCTTGCTATGCTTGGTCACTTACCATCACACCTATGTAAGAGGGTTGAGGTATATATTTTTTCAGAGGTATTGTACGCATGTATGCTGTTAGAATGCTTGGGTGTGGTTTGTTGTGATTGTGATACTGTTGCGATGTGACAGGCTTATATGCTCATGTAAAGCTAGGAGAATGAGTGACAGAGTAATGTATACTGATGAGAAACAGTGGTTGGTTGCCCAAATGAGGGGTAAGAGGGGGGGGGGGTAAGGAGTGTTGAAGTGACTGACTTTGCAACTTGGTAGTGTTTCTTGTATACACCTTTGTTTTGTACAATGGCCTTTGTGCAGTGAATAGGTTGTGATAGGGTAGTTTATTTACGTGTTCGCATTAGGTTACAGAAGCCTGTGCTGTGATACTGAATTTTGTTGATAGCATATTTAATCTTATATGATATATCACTTGTATGTGTACAACGACATATTATTATAATCAAAAAGAAGCGCTAAGCCACAAGGGCTATACAGCCAACGACATGTTAATTCAGTAATTGGCCAATGTGTTTGGCGGAGGTGTGTGTAGCTCCGGCGGATACAGATACTTCTGTATGATTTAACCCCAGGATAGGGGTAGTTATTAGGAATGTGTTTTTCTTGTTACATTAATATGTGTGATGTCTTCTTTACATAACTCTACACGAGTACTGTTGTTTTGGTCCGCTGCACGTCACACTTATGTTGAAGTGAGACGTGACAATGTTAAGTGTTTTTCATATATATATATACTGACAGGTTGCTCGAGTGGTGTGTAGTGTGCTTGTAAATTTTGTAGTTTTTCTGTGTCGGGTTTCTTCTGTGTGTGTATGTGTGTATGTTTTTTCCTTTATGTACTTATTGTTCTCAGTATGTCTAATTATATCTATCTATCTATCTATCTATCTATCTATCTATCTATCTATCTATCTATCTATCTATCTATCTATCTATCTATCTATCTATCTATCTATCTATCTATCTATCTATCTATCTATCTATCTATCTATCTATCTATCTATCTATCTATCTATCTATCTATCTATCTATCTATCTATCTATCTATACATATATACATATACATATATACATATACATATATACATATACATATATACATATACATATATCTATATACATATATCTATATATATATATATATATATATATATATATATATATATATATATATATATATATATATATATATATATATATATATATATATATATATATATATATATATATATATATATATATATATATATATATATATATATATATATAATGTTTGTCTGCACAAGATATGCTCTCAATAAAATATATATAAAAAAATTACTCTGCTTGAAGTATAACACAGATCATCAGTTGAAGATTATTGCCGACACTCGGAACAATGATCAGTGTCAAGGTCGCAGTTACTCATTTTCTTCAGATTTATAGTTTGGTAACATCAGCGAACTAAGAATCTTATATTTTCATAAACTTGATACATGGTGCAATATGGGCAACAAATTTATGTTCTATATCCTTAAAAAATTTCGTTCTAGTAATACTTAAAACAATTAGGCGCTTTACATACGAAACAATAAAAAAAGTGAGTTAGGGTTATTAATGAATTGTGAAAGTACTGAACAGTGCACATACAAGAAGTGCTCAGTTTACAATGCACTGGTTACCGTATAAACTTTACTAAGCTAAGCATACTTTCACTGCAATACTGTAATTGTTATCTCACTGCAATACTGTCATTGTTATCTCACTGCAATACTGTCATTGTTATCTCACTGTAATACTGTCATTGTTATCTCACTGTAATACTGTCATTGTCACCTCACTGCAGTACTGCAACTGTTATTTCACAATACTACCATTATCATCTCAAAATATTGCCATCGTGATTTTACTGTAAAACTGTAATTATCTCGCTGTAATACAGTACTGTTATCTCACTAATACAGTACTGTTATCTCACCGTAATACAGTACTGTTATCTCACTGTAATAAGAGTACACAGCAGCAGATTCATTCCCCCGGAATACTGAACTGTTTACGTAGCGCAGAATTGGCTAAACCGCAATCAAATCTCCTTGTTTTAGCAGCTTCTAGAGTAATGTTATATTCTATGTACCTTGACATTATACCTTCCATTCTTCCAAGCGCTGTATGACCTATACAGGGTTAGCGCTTCCCCCATGAATATAACAACGTAATAATTACAGTAACATCCCCAGTAAACCGGATTCTTCAACAAGTTCCCTTAGAAATTCTTATTTATCACCGCTCTTGTCAAGCTATTCCAAACACATTGATCAGAAAAATAAAAAAAAGTTTTAGGACGATACCAGAAACAGAAATTCCATCAGAGAGGCCATCCTTGGCGCAGTGAAGACCAGAGTGACGCACAACCCACCTACACCACACCACTGGTGACCTCTTAAGATGGAAGGAAGACAAACAGTGTTTGTCTGTTGTTCTGGTGCGCAAAAAAGCTCCATTTTTAACACAGTAGACGATGAAAGCTTCGATTAGAATTTTCTATTTTTCAGATTCCAGCTAATCAGTATATTACAATGCACTGCCTAAATGGGGGAAAAAAAATCTAAAAATTAGTTACTTGACTGTTTTGATTAGTTTCAAGTCTATCAGCTGCAAGAGAGTCGAGAAAACTGCGTTTTTCAACTTTTCACCACTTATGTAATGGAATATGCATTGATAGTTCACTGTCAATGCATATTCACTGAGGAACATGTCTCTTCCTGGGACTTTTATGTCAAAATTGTCGTAAATGATACATTTTGAAGTTAGTTCTGGGATCTCGAGATGGATTTACTCAAGTCTCGAACTAAGATTCGGTTATCACAAAGTGTTGAAATTTGGTAAATTGAATGTAACAATTTCTTTGAATATAATAATAATAATAATAATAATAATAATAATAATAATAATAATAATAATAATAATAATAATAATAAAGGAAGCAAGGCACTGATTTAGAAAATATCTACTAATCAATATATATATATATATATATATATATATATATATATATATATATATATATATATAACTGGTCAATTAGCAAGAACTCATTTAAAATTAAGTCCTTTCTAAAATGTTCTCTTATACGTTTAAAGATATATTTTTTTCATTAATGTTAATGTAAAAATTTATAATTTTGCATGAAAGAATCTTAAAAAACTTACCTAACCTTATTATAACAAGAACAATTTATTTTAGCCTAACCCAACTAAATATATTTTAGATTTGTTTAAAGTAATTTAATACTAAGCAAACACAGTTAAATATATTTTTTTTCGTTAGGTTCAGAATGATTTTGGCGAAATTATTGCATACACAAATTTTCGCTTGTCTTATATGGCAAGATGAGCGTTGCTATTTAAACCAAGATCGCAAGTTCTGCCTATTCGGCACGACATACATATACTCTTCACGGGGACGGAACACATTACGTGATCATCATCGAGATTGGATACCGGACACCGGTGTGGAAAGATCGTAGGACAGTGTGTTGTGTTCGCTTGAAATATATGTCTGTGTTAGTTTACGCACAGATTGGCGACGTTTCTAGTGGTCCTTGGACTGTGTTCAGTGTTTCAGGGCAGTGAGCCACGTGCGGGTGGCTACGGGCCCTAACTGGGGCACTGAGCCTCACAGCTCTGTACCCAGTGTGGGCGGCTGTGAAGTCACAGGCAGCAGCTGGCTCTGTCCCCACACCTACAGTCACCATGACAGACCCAGGAGAGCGGCCTGAACGTTCATTGGAATGCGGGGACGAGTTGGAGGACGACGTGGTGAAGGTGGGAGCCCCCACCAAGAAGGCCAAGGATGCAGTATTGTATCTGCCAATCTGCCACTAGATCCGTCGGCAGCCGCTACCCAAGGAGACTTGCACCCCCAGATGGCCATAGGGATTGTGGAAGGAAGCCAGGAGGCTGTAGATCCACAACTGGCAAGGATAGAGGCATCCCAGGTCCCTAAACCAGTTGCGCTGGCCTCCACATTGGACGGGGACTGGCTGACTCCACGTGGAGTTTATCTGGAGTTTATCTGGAGAGAGTTCCGGGGGTCAACGCCCCCGCGGCCCGGTCTGTGACCAGGCCTCCTTAGGTCAGTGTCCCAGGATGCGACCCACACCAGTCGACTAACACCCAGGTACCCATTTTACTGATGGGGAACATAGACAACAGGTGGAAAGAAACACGTCCAATGTTTCTACTCTGGCTGGGAATCGAACCCAGGCCCTCACCGTGTGAAGCGAGAGCGTTAACCACCAGGCCACCAGGACGAAGGAATTCCCGCTCAGCTCGGGCACAAGCAACCAGGGCCTTCAACAAATTCAAGGTTCTGGATTACGGGTTTGTAAGGTATCTGGAAGGTCTACCCCGCCTCAAGTTCAACTGCGAATTCACTCTCAGGAACGAAGTTTTGGTCATTCCTCGGGACGAGGATTCTTACGAGGAATTGAAGGGGCTGGCTGTGACGCATCCCAGCATGGTGGAACTGGTTGCTTCGGAGGTGTGTATACAAGGGGGGTGCTCTTACACGTCCCTGTGCCCCTCCCACTGAACCCCATTTTGGAAGTGCCCAATATTGTCAAGGCAGAGTGACTCACTGTAACAGTAAACAAGGTGCCCACCCGCCAGGTGCTGATCCACCACAAAGGTCCACTTCCCACGCACCTGGACCTTGGTGTCTGGGGAAGATTCAAGACCTGACCATACCTGTCAGGCCCAGTACAATGCTTCAATCATACCTGCCAGCGAGAGAAGAAGTGTGGTGTGTGCAGCAAGGCACACGACTCGAAGGACTGCATCGCCATCCTCAAACAGCCAACCGGCAAAGCCCTTCGGCCGGAGCCCAAGTGTGCCAACTGCTCAAAGAGGCACCATGCCTGGAACCGAAACTGTCCTGTGATGGTGCAGCACTGGCAGCAGGTTCGTCATCAGAACGACCCGACAGCCCCGACGCCACCCAGCCTTGGAACCACCCAGCAACAGTCGGTATGGGCTCCGACCGCGGTTCCCCAGATACCGCAGGAGGGCAATACCAGCGAGTTCCCGGCACTGGGCTCCCGGCAGTTGCATCAGGGGGCACGCACTGGCTTGCAGCAGCGCGGTCAACTACGGGGTCAGATGGTAAGGTGGCCAAGAAGACAGAATCAATGGGAAAAACAGCCACAGGCCAGGCACACTGCCCAGCAGGTCCCAGCTGGGCACCAACATTCCTTGCCATACCGCCAGAAGGCCTCTTCTCAAGGGCAGGCCCCTACTGTGAGCGGCCAGAGTCAGGCAGAGGTTTCCCGCCAGGGGACCCAGAAGCCCATGGCCACTCAGGCCGGGCCCAGGGTGCACCCAGCTTATGCTGCTGCAGTGTCAACAGCCACCCAGACATACCCAGTGATCCAGCACCGACTCGATGGGTCGTCCAGCTCAATGCCTGCAGAGGTAATGGTCGAATCATTTTCCGATCGACTGAAGAAAACCATCGGGGTCATCTCAGCACTCCTCTGTCGCCTGCTGCCGTCGGCGGAGGACAGGGGCGCCTGCAGACAGCTCCTGTCATGGATGCTGGGCGTGGTCCTACTGGACAGGAAGGACTCAATGGAACTTCAGGCCATCATCCAAGAGTCCTTCCAGTCTGTGATGGAGGAGGCCCCGGAGTCGCCAACAACGGACGATGAGTCCCAGGCAGAGATGGAATCAGAGGGCCACCTCTGCGGCCCTTGAAGATCCTCCAGTGGAACATTTGCGGGCTGCAGCAGAAAATTCACTTAGTGATTGAAGCTGCAGTTCAGGATGAGGTTGATGTCTTCCTGTTCCAGGAGACACTTACCAATTAGTCACATCAAATGCAGCCACGTATCCCAGGATTCTCGGCCTACCTTCAGCGCCTGGAAGGGGCACGGCGATCTACGTCAGGACCACTATCCCTCATTCAATCTCCAATGACCCAGTCAACTGTGGGGAGGGTGTAGAGGTTCAGGCTGTCACCCTACACCTACCGGATGGACCTCTCGTGGTTTACAATATTTACAGAAGCTCTCGGTACACCCTTGACATTTCAGAGGTGGCAGCACTCGCCCCACGGGAGGGTTTCCTTGGTGTGCCTCCTTCAGCTACTCCTCCACCTTATCTGAGATTTAGACCAAGTTACGATTGGCCACCGGGCAGTGTCGCAGTGTGGCTCAGTTGCACCCAGACCCCACAACGAAGGCAGAACGTCTGGTGGACCTTTTCACTTCCAGAGCGGCCATGGCTCAACTGCCTCAACTGCTGTATAGCCCTTGTGGCTTAGCGCTTCTTTTTGATTATAATAATAATAATCAACTGCCTCAGGATCTCCAGGACCTCCAAGCCACCCTCCTTCCTAGAAGGATGATGGTGATCCAAGTGGCATGCCAGGCTAAGGACATCATGGATGAAGACTTCACCAACCAGGAGCTACAGGCAGCCTTAACATCTCATCAGGACACTGAACCGGGGCATGATGGTATCACCTATGGCACGATCACTCGGTCTGGCCATTCTGGCCATTCAGCTGTCCTGGGGGTCGTCAACCGGACTTGACGAGCTGGCAAACTCCCTGTCGTATGGAAGGAGGCTGACATCATCCCGATTCCTAAGCCTGGGGATCCTGGCAGTGTGAGACCCATCTCCCTCACCAGCTGCATCTCGAAGGTGTCTGAAAGGATGCTGTTGGAGCGCCTGAGGTGGAAGCTTGGCCCTCCTCATGAACACCTCTATGGCTTCACCAGAGGAGTGGGCACTTTTGAAAGCCTTACCACTCTACTGGCCGGCATTGGGTCGGACGCCCAAGCCCACATTGTTGTCTTTCTTGACCTCGAGAAAGCTTTTGAGCTAGCCAGTGCACCTGCCATCCTCTCACTCTTGGCCCGCAGGGGGGTTAAAGGCAGGCTGCTTTCATGGCTTCGTTCCTATCTCCAGGACAGGCGGGCCCGGGTACGCTTCCAGGGGCATGCCTCTTCTCTCAAGACCCTGGACAACGGCACTCCACAGGGCGGGGTGCTTAGTCCCACCCTGTTCAATGTACTGATGCACCAGCTGGTGCGCCTGCCTTTCTCCAGAGGCACCTTCCTCCTCAGCTATGCCGATGACCTGACACTTGTCGTACCTAGGAAGCGCCGGCTTATGCAGCGTGCCCAGGAGGACCTCGATCTGCTGGCTTCCACTTGCCGTCACTTGAGGCTCAAGATATCTGCGGCAAAATCCAAAGCCATGATCCTACGCACCAGGGTACACCCAGTCAGAGGCTGCGGGTCCTGGGCATCAACCTGGAGTGGGTTCACAGTTATAGGTACCTTGGCATCTACATTGACAGGCGCCTCACCTTCCAGAAACATGTTCACCACATTAAAGAGCAGGATCTGCAGAGGGTCAGGGCATTGAGTGCCATGGCCAACCCTTGGGTTTGGGCCAGCCTCGAGGTCATGAGGTTGTTCTACATCCAGGCAATATGCTCCCTCGCTGACTATAGGGCACTTGCTCTGGTTCACGCCAGACCCACAAACATCAAATCCCTCTGTGTCATTCAGAACACAGCTGTACGGGCCATGCTGGGGGCTCCTAGGTGGGCCAATGCAGTGGCTCTGAACCTTGAGGTGCAACTACAGCCTCTTGAAGACAGGATCCAACTGGTAGCTGCCAAGAGCATCGCAAAGTATCTCCGACTCGCACAGGGACAGGTCATTCCACTGCATCCCGGCCGCCGATGGATGTGGTCGGAAGCAGATGCCACACGGAAGCTCCTGCCCATGACATTGCTCCAGGTGGGAGGCTGCGACAGACTGGCAGTGAACTACACGGTGCCACCCCCTTGGGCACCAGAGCTGTTTGCGGTGCACTGGACAACCCTACCAGGCAGCAAGAGGCATTGCACCCAGGACATTCTGCAACGACTTGCCTCGGCTAGCATTGTGGGTGCGAAAGGCCCAGGGTGTGTGCCATATTACACCGATGACTCCAGAGACCCAGTGGCAAGCCGCACAGCTGCTGGGATATTCCACAGCAATCTGACAGCAGGTTGGCGCCTCCCAGACCATTGCACCATCCTCCAGGCCGAACTCTTTGCCATCCAACAAGCTCTGCAGAATGCTATTGCAGACCATCAGCATCCCCCATCATCCACGTTGATTCCAAGGCAGTGATCCAAGCGCTTATGCACAGAGAGCCAAAGGACAACATACACTTAATCACATCCATCCGGGGTGACCTGCAGACTCTCATGGCCCAGGGTCGCAGGGCTACCATCAACTGGATCCCGAGCCATGTGGGTATCCCTGGCAATGATGCTGCAGATGAGGCTGCTAGGACTGCAACCCTCGAGGCACAGCCACGTGCTGCAATCTCCATCAGCCTCAGCCACATTGCACTGTGGGCTGCCGGTGCAGCCAGACGCCCATTCCCTGACCCTGGGGATTCACGGACCCACAAGGCGCCCCCTCCAAGTATTCGGACACAGTCCAGAGAACTGAGGGTGCATATCCACCGGCTACGCTTAGGGTATCCCACCACTCCACAGATTGTTGAACAGGCTCTATGCTCATTGTGACCGAATGATTCCGAAGCCCTTGGTGCACTACCTGTTAGGCTGCCTGGCTACGATGCCCCTTCGCCGTAGACACTTCCCAATGACCCCAGTGGGGCAGGCCCGAGAGGATGAGGCAGCACATCTTGTGTACTTAGCTGTCAGGGACTTGGAAACCTTACTTCCAGTCATTGCACGTCATCCGCCCCCCCCCGCTGAAGTTGCTGCGAGGGCCTGCTTTAGGCCTCCATTGGACTGCACACCAGCCGCTGTTAGTGCACACTAACGTTTGGTACGTCATCTGGCCATAGAGCTGGTGAGGCACCTCCCCTTTCTGCTGAAGACCTGCCACGCAGGTGCAAGTAAAGATAAACGACACTTCCCTACCCGGAGAGCCAATGCCGGGTCACCAAAATGGAAGAGACCTGGGCTGGGATACCATACCAGCGAATCAAATAATATAGAATAGAATACATATACTATATATATATATCACACTGGCCGATTCCCACCAAGGCAGGGTGGCCCGAAAAAGAAAAACTTTCACCATCATTCACTCCATCACTGTCTTGCCAGAAGGGTGCTTTACACTACAGTTTTTAAACTGCAACATTAACACCCCTCCTTCAGACTGCAGGCACTGTACTTCCCATCTCCAGGACTCAAGTCCGGCCTGCCGGTTTCCCTAAACCCCTTCATAAATGTTACTTTGTTCACACTCCAACAGCACGTCAAGTATTAAAAACCATTTGTCTCCATTCACTCCTATCAAACACGCTCACGCATGCCTGCTGGAAGTCCAAGCCCCTCGCACACAAAACCTCCTTTACCCCCTCCCTCCAACCTTTCCTAGGCCGACCCCTACCCCGCCTTCCTTCCACTACAGACTGATACACTCTTGAAGTCACTCTTTTTCGCTCCATTCTCTCTACATGTCCGAACCACCTCAACAACCCTTCCTCAGCCCTCTGGACAACAGTTTTGGTAATCCCGCACCTCCTCCTAACTTCCAAACTACGAATTCTCTGCATTATATTCACACCACACATTACCCTCAGACATGACATCTCCACTGCCTCCAGCCTTCTCCTCGCTGCAACATTCATCACCCATACTTCACACCCATATAAGAGTGTTGGTAAAACAATACTCTCATACATTCCCCTCTTTGCCTCCAAGGACAAAGCTCTTTGTCTCCACAGACTCCTAAGTGCACCACTCACCCTTTTCCCCTCATCAATTCTATGATTCACCTCATCTTTCATAGACCCATCCGCTGACACGTCCACTCCCAAATATCTGAATACATTCACCTCCTCCATACTCTCTCCCTCCAATTTGATATCCAATCTTTCTTCACCTAATCTTTTTGTTATCCTCATAACCTTACTCTTTCCTGTATTCACTTTTAATTTTCTTCTTTTGCACACCCTACCAAATTCATCCACCAATCTCAGCAACTTCTTTTCAGAATCTCCCAAGAGCACAGTGTCATCAGCAAAGAGCAACTGTGACAACTCCCACTTTATGTGTGATTCTTTATCTTTTAACTCCACGCCTCTTGCCAAGACCCTCGCATTCACTACTCTTACAACCCCATCTATAAATATATTAAACAACCACGGTGACATCACACATCCTTGTCTAAGGCCTACTTTTACTGGGAAATAATTTCCCTCTTTCCTACATACTCTGACTTGAGCCTCACTATCCTCGTAAAAACTCTTCACTGCTTTCAGTAACCTACCTCCTACACCATACGCCTGCAACATCTGCCACATTGCCCCCCTATCCACCCTGTCATACGCCTTTTCCAAATCCATAAATGCCACAAAGACCTCTTTAGCCTTATCTTATATGTTTCACTGTAAACACCTGGTCCACACACCCCCTACCTTTCCTAAAGTCTCCTTGTTCATCTGCTAATATCCTCCAAACTGCTAATATCCCGAACCCCTCCTTTAGAGTGCAGGCATTGTACTTCCCATTTCCAGGACTCAAATCCGGCTATATAAAAATAACCGGCTTCCCTGAATCCCTTCAATAAATATTACCCTGCTCACACTCCAACAGATCGTCAGGTCCCAAATACCATTCGGCTCCATTCACTCCTATCGAGCACGCTCATGCACGCCTGCTGGAAGTCCAAGCCACTCGCCCACCAAACCTCCCTTACCCCTTTCTTCCAACCTTTTCGAGGACGACCCCTACCTCGTCTTCCTTCCCCTACAGATTTATACGCTCTCCATGTCATTCTATTTTGATATATTCTCTCTATATGACTAAACCACCTCAACAACCCCTCTTCAGCCCTCTGACTAATACTTTTATTAACTCCACACCTTCTCCTAATTTCCACACTCCGAATTTTCTGCATAATATTTGCACCACTCATTGCCCTTAGACAGGACATCTCCATTGCTTCCAACCGCCTCCTCACTGTTGCATTCACAACCCAAGCTTAACACCCATATAAGAGTGTTGGTACTACTATACTTTCATACATTCCCTTCTTTGCCTCCATAGAAAATGTTTTTTGTCTCCACATATACCTCAATGCACCACTCACCTTTTTTCCCTCATCAATTCTATGATTAACCTCATCCTTCATAAATCCATCTGTCGAGACGTCAACCCCCAAGTATCTGAAAACATTCACTTCTTCCATACGCCTCCTCCCCAATTTGATATCCAATTTTTCTTTATCCAAATCATTTGATACCCTCATCACCTTACTCTTTTCTATGTTCACTTTCAACTTTCTACCTTTACACACATTCCCAAACTCATCCACTAACCTTTGCAATTTTTCCTTAGAATCTCCCATGAGCACAGTATCATCAGCAAAAAGCCACTGTGTCAATTCCCATTTTGTATTTAATTCCCCATAATTTAATTCCACCCCTCTCCTGAACACCCTAGCGTTTACTTCTTTTACAACCCCATCTATAAATATATTAAACAACCATGGTGACATTACACATCCCTGTCTAAGACCTACTTTTACTGGGAAGTAGTCTCCCTCTCTTCTACACACCCTAACCTGAGCCTCACTATCCTCTTAAAAACTCTTTACAGCATTTAGCAATTTACCACCTATTTCATATACTTGCAACATTTGCCACATTGCTCCCCTATCCACTCTATCATATGCCTTTTCTAAATCCATAAATGCAATAAAAACTTCCCTACCTTTATCTAAATACTGTTCACATATATGCTTCAATGTAAACACTTGATCTACACATCCCTTACCCACTCTGAAACCTCCTTGCTCATCCACAATCCTACATTCTGTCTTACCTCTAATTCTTTCAGTTATAACCCTACTGTACACTTTTCCTGGTATACTCAGTAAACTTATTCCTCTATAATTTTTACAATCTCTTTTGTCCCCCTTCACTTTATATAAAGGGACTATACATGCTCTCTGCCAATCCCTATGTACCTTTCCCTCTTTCATACATTTATTAAACAAAAATACCAACCACTCCAACACTATATCCCCCCCTGCTTTAACATTTCTGTCATGATCCCGTCAGTTCCAGCTGCTTTACCCCTTTTCATTCTACGTAATGCCTCACGCACCTCCCCCACACTCACATCCTATTCTTCACTCCTAAAAGATGGTATACCTCCCTGTCCAGTGCATGAAATTACCGCTTCCCTTTCTTCGTCGACATTTAAAAGTTCCTCAAAATATTTTCGCCATCTACCTAAAACCTCCATCTCCCCATCTACTAACTCCCCTACTCTGTTTTTAACGGACAAATCCATACGTTCCCTAGGCTTTCTTAACTTGTTTAACTCACTCCAAAATTTTTTTCTTATTTTCATTAAAATATCTTGACATTGCTTCTCCCACTCTATCATCTGCTCTTCTTTTGCACTCTCTCACCACTCTCTTCACCTTTCTTTTACTCTCCATATACTCTACTCTTCTTATAACACTTCTGCTTTGTAAAAACCTCTCATAAGCTAACTTTTTCTCATTTATCATACCCTTTACTTCATCATTCCATCAATCACTCCTCTTTCCTCCTGCACCCACCCTCCTATAACCACAAACTTCTGCCACACATTCTAATATTGCATTTTTAAAACTATTCCAACCCTCTTCAAACCCCCCCCCCCACTACTCATACTTGCACCAGCCCACCTTTCTGCCAATAGTTGCTTATATCTCACCCGAACTTCCTCCTCCCTTAGTTTATACACTTTCACCTCCCTCAAGCTTGTTGTTGCCATTTTCCTCTTTTCCCATCTACCTCTTACTCTAACTGTAGTTACAACTAAATAATGATCTGATATATCAGTTGCCCGTCTATAAACGTGTACATCCTGGAGCCTACCCATCAACCTTTTATCCACCAATACATAATCTAACAAACTACTTTCATTACGTGCTTTATCATACTTTGTATATTTATTTATCCTGTTCTTCATAAAATATGTATTACTTATTACCAAACCTCTTTCTACACATAGCTCAATTAAAGGCTCCCCATTTTCATTTACCCCTGGCACCCCAAATTTACCTACTACTCCCTCCACAACATTTTTGCCCACTTTAGCATTGAAATCCCCAGCCACCATTACTATCACACTTAGTTCAAAACTCCTCACGCATTCATTCAACATTTCCCAAAATCTCTCTCTCTCCTCTACACTTCTCTCTTCTCCAGGTGCATATATGCTTACTATAACCCACTTTTCACATCCATTCTTTATTTTACTCCACATAATTCTTGAATTAATACATTTATAGTCCTCTCTTTTCCTGCCATAACTTATCCTTCAACATTATTGCTACTCCTTCTTTAGCTCTAACTCCATTTGAACCCCCTGACCTAATCCCATTTATTCCTCTCCACTGAAACTCTCCCACCCCTTTCAGCTTTGTTTCACTTAAAGCCAGGACATCCAGCTTCTTCTCATTCATAACAGCCACAATCACCTCTTTCTTATCATTCGCACAACATCCACGCACATTCAGACTTCCCACTTTGACAATTTTTTCTTCTTACTCCTTTTAGTAATTATTACAGGAAAAGGGGTTACTAGCCCATTGTTCCCGGCATGGCTTACGGAAGAGAGATTCTTATACCACTTCCCCATGGATATAAAAGGAAAAGTAATAAGACCAAGAACTATTAAGATAAAATCAACGAAAACTCAGATGAGTGTGTATAAATAAACGTGTACTTGTATGTGTAGTGTGACCTAAGTGTAAGTAGAAGTAGCAAGACGTACCTGTAATCTTGCATATTTATGAGACAGACAAAAGACACCAGCAATCCTACCATCATGTAAAACAATTACAGGCTTTCGTTTCACACTCACTTGGCGGGACGGTAGTACCCCCCTGGGGGGTTGCTGTCTACCAACCTACCACATATATATATATATATATATATATATATATATATATATATATATATATATATATATATATATATATATATATATATATGTATATACATATATATATATATATTATTTTATTATCACACTGGCCGATTCCCACCAAGGCAGGGTGGCCCGAAAAAGAAAAACTTTCACCATCATTCGCTCCATCACTGTCTTGCCAGAAGGGTGCTTTACACTACAGTTTTTAAACTGCAACATTAACACCCCTCCTTCAGAGTGCAGGCACTGTACTTCCCATCTCCAGGACTCAAGTCCGGCCTGCCGGTTTCCCTGAATCCCTTCATAAATGTTACTTTGCTCACACTCCAACAGCACGTCAAGTATTAAAAACCATTTGTCTCCATTCACTCCTATCAAACACGCTCACGCATGCCTGCTGGAAGTCCAAGCCCCTCGCACACAAAACCTCCTTTACCCCCTCCCTCCAACCCTTCCTAGGCCGACCCCTACCCCGCCTTCCTTCCACTACAGACTGATACACTCTTGAAGTCATTCTGTTTCGCTCCATTCTCTCTACATGTCCGAACCACCTCAACAACCCTTCCTCAGCCCTCTGGACAACAGTTTTGGTAATCCCGCACCTCCTCCTAACTTCCAAACTACGAATTCTCTGCATTATATTCACACCACACATTGCCCTCAGACATGACATCTCCACTGCCTCCAGCCTTCTCCTCGCTGCAACATTCATCACCCACGCTTCACACCCATATAAGAGCGTTGGTAAAACTATACTCTCATACATTCCCCTCTTTGCCTCCAAGGACAAAGTTCTTTGTCTCCACAGACTCCTAAGTGCACCACTCACTCTTTTTCCCTCATCAATTCTATGATTCACCTCATCTTTCATAGACCCATCCGCTGACACGTCCACTCCCAAATATCTGAATACGTTCACCTCCTCCATACTCTCTCCCTCCAATCTGATATTCAATCTTTCATCACCTAATCTTTTTGTTATCCTCATAACCTTACTCTTTCCTGTATTCACCTTTAATTTTTTTCTTTTGCACTCCCTACCAAATTCATCCACCAATCTCTGCAGCTTCTCTTCAGAATCTCCCAAGAGCACAGTGTCATCAGCAAAGAGCAGCTGTGACAACTCCCACTTTGTGTGTGATTCTTTATCTTTTAACTCCACGCCTCTTGCCAAGACCCTCGCATATACTTCTCTTACAACCCCATCTATAAATATATTAAACAACCACGGTGACATCACACATCCTTGTCTAAGGCCTACTTTTACTGGGAAAAAATTTCCCTCTTTCCTACATACTCTAACTTGAGCCTCACTATCCTCGTAAAAACTCTTCACTGCTTTCAGTAACCTACCTCCTACACCATACACTTGCAACATCTGCCACATTGCCCCCCTATCCACCCTGTCATACGCCTTTTCCAAATCCATAAATGCCACAAAGACCTCTTTAGCCTTATCTAAATACTGTTCACTTATATGTTTCACTGTAAACACCTGGTCCACACACCCCCTACCTTTCCTAAAGCCTCCTTGTTCATCTGCTATCCTATTCTCCGTCTTACTCTTAATTCTTTCAATTATAACTCTACCATACACTTTACCAGGTACACTCAACAGACTTATCCCCCTATAATTTTTGCACTCTCTTTTATCCCCTTTGCCTTTATACAAAGGAACTATGCATGCTCTCTGCCAATCCCTAGGTACCTTACCCTCTTCCATACATTTATTAAATAATTGAACCAACCACTCCAAAACTATATCCCCACCTGCTTTTAACATTTCTATCTTTATCCCATCAATCCCGGCTGCCTTACCCCCTTTCATTTTACCTACTGCCTCACGAACTTCCCCCACACTCACAACTGGCTCTTCCTCACTCCTACAAGATGTTATTCCTCCTTGCCCTATACACGAAATCACAGCTTCCCTATCTTCATCAACATTTAACAATTCCTATATATATATATATATATTATATATATATATATATTATATATATATATATATATATATATATATATATATATATATATGCCCAGCAGTAAGGGAGCCACCCCAACTATGCAGATCTGATGGCAGCCAGAAGCGTCCAGATGGTATCACCCTTCAAGCCTGGACAGATGGGAAGCAGGTGGTGTGGGACTATACATGTGCATCTACCTTGGCTGATACCTATCTCCAGTACACCAGGGAGGAAGGAGGGGCAGCTGCCAGCTTCAGGGAGTCCCAAAAGTCTAGAAAATATGGAGAACTTGCCCATCATTATATGTTTGTTCCCATAGGCTCAGAGACCCTTGGCTCATGGGGAAAGAGTGCATCTAAATTCCTTAAGGAGCTGGGAAAAAGACTCATCAGGGTAACTAGGGATCCCAGGGCAGCTAGTTTTCTGTTCCAGCGGCTCAGTGCGGCTGTTCAAAGGGGTAATGCCTGCTGTATTTTGGGCACACGCCCCAGCTCTGAGGAGCTGGATGAGATTTTCGCCTTATAATCGGTGATACACACGTAACAACATGTACCGTATATGCCACCTTTATATCAACAATGTATCTCTTAAATCTTCTGTACCATATTATGCAATAAAATATTCCTATTGGTAAAAAAAAAATATACTAAAAGATGGGGTGGTAGGGGAAGTGGAATATTCAAACGGCTTCAGGAAGAAATCCACATATTCTTCCTTGAAGTCTTTTTATGCACTTCTCCGAGGCAATGGGTCCCACAATTTACACCAGTGGTGGACCCCATATATATATATATATATATATATATATATATATATATTCGTCTCTCAGCCTTTGTGTAGAGAGGACGACAGTGGAGCTGCTCTCTAAACCCCTGGTGGCAGGCGGCAGTACTTTCATAATGGCGGAAGGTGGACATAGACGTGTCAACACTGTCTTGAACTTGTGAAGGGCTCGCTGAAAAATCAGAACACCCATCTTTTGCTGACGGCGATATTAAGAGACACGTATGGCATCGCAAATGAAGAGCTCTATGGCGTGTCGTTGAATGGTAGTTCAAGGCTTTTCGTCAAATTCCGGCAGAGCAGCACTTATGAAAATATGATGGCCAAGTACCAGGATGTGGCTAAGCCGGTTAACCTCTGGTGTCAGCCTCCATGATGTATCACGGTTTTACACTTGGACCAAGGTGCGTAATGTTCCTTTTGAAGCTGATGAGAGTGATTTAAGGAACGTTTTTGGGGGTTATGCTACGATACATTTAGCGGCATTGGGACGTTGGCGTAATGGACCGTTTGTTGGTATGCCAGAAGGGTCTTTTTCCCTTAAAATTTTCCTAAAGTACACTATACCATCGTGCGTGATGATGGAGGACTTCCATACTCAAGTCTTCGTTACGTACACGAATCAGAGGCGTACGTGTCGACTATGTGGGACATATGACCACATCGCGGCGCAATGTCCTGCACGACTAGAAAGATCAACGGCTGATACTAGGACTGATGATGCAACGAAGCAGCAAACATACGCCACGGCAATGCAGCGTGAGTCTCTGGCACCCTACCTGGAGTTGGAGAGGGCGTAGGCTTGGTGTCGGCGACGGGTGAGGAGGATTCTGCAATTGCTCAGGATGTAATGGAGGCATCCATTCAGGAGGCTCTGCTTGAATTGCTGGACGTTTCGGCGTCTGCGATGATCCATGCTGGGTTGGAAAACGATGGTGTAGAGGCAAGGGCAGGAGGCTCCAACATGCAGGTCGCGTGTGGTGTGGAAGCAGAACAGGTTGTAGTAGTGGACGTCCACAGGGATAACAGCCTAGAGGAGGATATGGTTGCAGATTGTAGCTCTCGCAAGACAGCTGCTGTGATAACCGATAGTGATGACGTTTTGATTCCTGGGCAAAGGTCTGGGAAAAAAGCATGGCATGATGTGACCCGTAGAGGTACGGGTGGAACAAAGTGTGTTGAGCATGTGAAAGGGGAAAGCACAGGGGGGGGGGTGAGGTTGGGGTTCTCGTCTAGGATCTAAGAGTGTTAAGGTGTCTAAAGGCATGCCTCCATTGAATCCTTCAAGTGTATTACTTTAAATATTAACGGGTTGAAGTCAGTACACAAATATAAGAGTCTGGAGGTATTTTTAAAGAGATATGTACCTGACGTTGTGTTCCTACAAGAACACAATTATAAATCATTGGGAGAGTTAATGATTGATGGATACGATGTGTACACGGGTTGCTCTGCACGATTGAAAGGTGGTGTGGCATTGTTAATTAAAGAAGCTAGCCCGTTTTCTCTGCAAAGATATGAGGTAGGGGAGGAGGGGTGGGTGGTTCGGGTGGATGGCACGTGGGGTGGGGTTCAAGTGGGTTTCACAGGGGGCGAATGGGCCTGCAGAAGGAGACATGGGCGTCAAAAATAGGTTCTTTAGGGACGTCCTTGTTTACCATTTAAGATCGCTGCCAGTCGTTACGATTCTAGGTGATTGGAACTGTATTGATCGACGTAAGGACGTAGAACCTAGAGGAAGGGTTTTTTTTCCGGGGTATTTAGGGGATCTGTTGCGAGGTGTGAATATAGTGGACGTGGGAGGGGAGGAGGTGGGTGGGGTCATGCATACGTTCATTAGGCGCGATTATGCTGCGAGGCTGGATCGAATCTATGTTTTTCGAGGGGTGAGGGTAAGCAGCGTTTGTGCATTGAATGTGAGCTTCTCTGATCATAGAGTGGTTCTGGTGGACTTGGGTTGGGAGGGATTGCCAAAGCGTTTCAGGGGTTATTGGAAGTTGAATGTTGGGTTATTGCGCAAAGGGGGTGGGAGGGAATCTTTTGAGAGTGCTTGGAGGAGATGGTTGGCAGACGGTTGGGGGAGGGGTATACATCCTTGAGTGGTGGGACACGGTCGGTAAGGGGAAGGTGAGGGATTTTTATCAGAAGCCGGAAAGGGAAGAGCGGAGATTTCAGTATGGTGTTTTACATTACCTTGAAGGTCAACTGCAGGAATGCTATATGGGAGGGGGATGTGAGTATCCGGTGGCTGAGGTTGAGGGTTTGAAACAACTGATTAGGGACACTCAAAATCATGAATTTGATGCGGCACGAATCGAGGGAGGAATTGATGAGGTTTTATGGGGCGACTGTTCTTCGGCATATGTCTTGAGAGAGCAGGGAAAACGTCGCAGGGTGACGGAAATAATGAGCTTGAGGGTCCAGGAGCAATTGGAGGGGTATCGTCAGGGGCAGGTGCTGATGTCAACAGAGGGTATGGGTTGCTACGTAGATGCATGGCAAAAGAGTGGGGGTTAATGATGAGGTGCTAGGGGAAATAGGTGAATGGGAATGTTGTCATCTAGAGCATAAGGATCGATTGAATCTGAGTGGACCTATAAGCGAGGAGGAGATTAGAATGGCAGTGGAGGGTATGAGTGTGGGAAAATCGCCGGGGATTGATGGTATTCCTTGTGATTTTTATAAGGAAAACTGGGAATGTTTGCGTGAATTTTTAGTGGTTTCATTTAATGCTATGAAAACCAAAGGTAGGTTAGGGGAACAGCAACGTACGGGTGTGGTGGTCATGGTCCCGAAAAAGAAGTCTTGTGATTACGTACATGATTATCGATCGATATCTTTAATGTGTGGTGATTACAAGATCTTTGCTAAAATGTTAGGGAATAGGATGAAACGAGTTCTTGACAAAGTTTTGGATGAGGGTCAATATGGTGTGCCTGGGCGATTAATGTGTGTGGGGCAAGGGATCATTACGTAGGTTTACAGACGAAAGTGGGGGGCAAATAAAGGTGGAGTATTAGCATTGGATTGGCATGCAGCATATGACTGTGTAGAGCGTGAGGCACTGTGGAAGTTAATGCAGTGGCAAGGATTTGGGAGGGAAATCGTCAGTTGGGCAAAGGTGTTGTATGAGCAGGCTATGGTACGGGTGCAGGTAAATGGTAGGCTAGGAAAACTAGTTAGGATGGAAAGGGGCTTGAGGCAAGGGTGCCCTGTGTCGTAGCTTCTCTTTGCATTGATTCAGGATCTGTTCTGTAGGGCTGTGCGATGGAGTGTAAGGGAGGGAGTGAAGAGAGATGAAGTGGCGGTGGAACCAGGGATCATGGGTTATGTGGATGATACCATGTTTCTCTTCAGAAGGTCAAAGGAATTACGAAAGGTGGGTGAATTGGTGGAGCGTTTCGGAAGGGCAACAGGGATGACGGTTCATAGGGAAAAGTCTATGCTTATGAGGGTGGAGGATAGCGTGGGTGGGGCTCTAGGACAGGAAGAAGGCTGGCCCCTGGTGTGTCAAATTAAGGTGTGTGGGGTTGTTCATATGGGAAACCTTCAGGAGGCGAGGGAGGTGAATTCGAGAGAAGCTGTGGATAGGGTTCTGGGTAGATTGGCAGGATTGCGTACATGAAGTCTGGCGTTACATCAGCGTGCTATTGTGGTGAATGTGCTTTTGTATGGTAAGCTGTGGCATGTGGTAGGTATATATCCCTTGAATACGTGCGGCGAGAAGCGTCTGTTGAAGAGTGTATATCGATATATTTGGGGTTCGGGATGTGACTGCTTATTGAGGGATGTTGTGTGTCTTCCGGCATGCCAGGGAGGGCTGGGGTTAATGGCGCTGCATCAAAGGATGTTGGGCATGTATGTTAAACAGTTATTTGAGGGAGGGTAGGGTTGCAGGCACAGGTTTGGCATGGGTTAGAAGGGATTTGGAGCATTGGATGAGGGGTAGAGATGTCCAGATGTGTGAGGGAATGTTGAGGTTATTAATTTATGCACGGACCCACGCAGAATCAAGATAGGATGACTGGCTCAGGTGGGTGGTGGGGAGGTGGTTGCTAAGGTGGAAGGTATATATCCGATGTATGCCTGGAGTGATATATGGGGCCATTTAAAAGGGTTACGATTGAAGGCAGTGGTAAGGGAGGTAATGTTTAAATTTCTCCACAATATATTGCCGTCTGGAGAAGTGTTGGCAAATAGGCGTGTGCAGGAGGGTGGGGAGT